>NC_056735.1:482890422-482925422 GCF_019279795.1 Protopterus annectens
CACAGGGCCAATGCCTCCACTGAGGCTGGTTATTACTGTCCCAGTACCCTGAGGAGACCTATCTGCATAGACATGGGGTGGGATCATACTGCGGTTCGTACATGACTGCATAGGGGACATACATGCCGCATCCCACGGTTTGTCTTGTTCAGGGCGGTTCATGCCTTTAAGACATGGTTGACATTTTCGACGGTCACCCAGCCCATTGCTGGGGTGTTGCAGTCCATACAGCCTACCTCGTCCTGGCAAAGGGCTTCATAACATTACCCCCTCAGGTAGCGTTAATGAAACCATTGGCTGGGATGTGAACATGTACATCACAGAATGTGTTGTAAACTGTCTATGTGACACAACCCACATGGTCATAGTTGCTGGCTGCATGTCAGACCAACTGCCTGTCACAGGTGGTGTCCCATGGTGCCATTCCGTGGGTGCAGCCTGTCATACATCTACATTTCCACGGTACAGGCACACACGGCGGTGTTATGGGTAACATTGTTTGTAGATGCTTGCAGAACAGATGCCATACTGGGACGGACATCTGACACAGATATCCTTCGCAGGGGCCTCCCGGATATGCATATCTGCTGTCAGGGACATGTCCCACAGCTGACTGGTACATAATGCAAAGTCATACCTGTCGAGGGGTAGTAGGTCACCCCTGTACAACGTATAGGTGGCTGTCCACACAGCACAGGGGTGACTACCAGGGATCAGGGGACAGGGTTTGTCGGTCGCCTTTCATTCAACACACACATTGCTATCGTGGTTCTGTGGGACTTCTACATTGACCACCTGTATGTGCAGGGAGTCACATCTGACTTCACAGCCCGACACGTACACACGGTCACTATATAGCATAGAACTTCACTTATTTGCCTAAGTATGAGCTTATTGTTGTGGCAGTTTGGTAGCTTATTCTGTTTCTTGGGACATTTAGGTATTTCAGTTACGGAGATAACCGATTCAGGCTACAATTACATTAAATACGGAAATCATTATGACCTACACTCTTCGCACACTTCCGTTTTAATGCTTTATTTGAACACGTATGCCAATACAGGGACTGCCCCTCGCAAAGTGGGACGGTTGGTGACCTTAGTCGCTACTCCTGTGTCGGTGCGGCGTGCTGACATGCTGCTGTACACCTTCTCTGACTATGCACACTCACAGTACATTGCTGTACGGACACGGTATTACGCGTATCCTTTGTTCCTTGGACAGGTACATTTCGGGCTGCATGGGTTTTATTTGCTTCTCTGTTTAGTTGGGACGGGTACTTTGTTGCATACTCTGCGGACATTTCATTCTGCACGGGCCATGGCTGCAGCCATTTCTATTCTGGGCGGACTATGGCAGACAGCACGTTAGGTTGCTCTTCGCCTGCCTGCTTAAACACGCCTACTGACGCATCCTACTTGGGCTCGCTCACGTACACTACGCACATGCCTGTGGTTACGGTGCACTCTCATTAATATGCATTTGGCGCTACTGCGCCGGCTATGCAATGCACCGCCGGCGCAAGCCTTACGCCGGCCTTGCGCCGAGCTTCATGAATCCCGGGGATTGTCTTCTTTTTAATGTCTCTGTCTTCAAAATAAACATTTTCATGGGCTTGTTTTCTTCTTTTTGTTTCTCTTAATTAAATCTCCATTCATTTTAAACAGACTATCAGAATTTATTAACACTCCGCTGAAATCTCTCCAGTTTCATACCATAAAATAAATTTTCAAAAACCAAATAAGGGACTGAAGCTTCCTGATTTTATGCTATTTTATTTGTATGGTTGTTAAACTAGATTGTATCTTAATTTCTATATCTGGCTTAGGTAACTGGTCACATGGATTAATTTTTTATGTAAATATCTTCAATCCATAGGTATTACCTTAATGTCTATAACCATTTCATCTAAACATAGCCTGGCTTAACTATGGATTTCATCAGGTTTGGATGGATTGGCAGTTGCATTCCAAAACCAGACTGATTTATGGAATTTATAGGATATTCATGCATTTCCCTGTCTATTAGTTCAACATTATGACATCCTTCTAAATACTCTATGATGTCTTGATGTTTCTAAACCACTTTTCCCTTTTTAATTAATTTGAAGATTAGAGATTACTATAGCCCTCCATGTATTTCTATTTGTAAATTTTCATAACTCTTGGTATTTCCATAGATTATATCCAAATGCTTTACACTGTTCAGTCTATTTTATCTTTCCCTATTCACAATACTACTTGATTTTATACAAAAAGCAGACACCGAAACTAGTTTAGAATAATTCATGGAAAGCACAGCAGTTATCCATTGTACACAAACTATTTATTGGCTTGTTAACCACTGAAAAATGTATCCACTCTATTATATGGGATAGTTATACTGAAGTTAAGGGTTATCAGATGAGCTGGAGTAAGATGTAGAATACATTTCTTCAGACTGTTCCATTTCCTATATTGTTGTATACACACTTCATGCCAATTTAAAATATTTACTCCCCTTTGGTCATTATTTTCCCCTTTTCCACAAATTGGTTATAAGAACTGTTCTCAATACCAAAATATAACAGAAAACATTTTACATCTCACCTGATACATTTCTAATTTCACTCATCTGGGATGTAAATTTAACAATAACACTAAAGGCTTTGTTACTTTTAAGTGAAGAAATCCAAAACTCATAGTGTGTGCCCATGTTGTCCCCCGCAAAAAAATCTAAAAAAAAAAAAAAAAAAAAAAACAACAAAGGCACATGTACTGTTTAGTTTTGCAGGGAAAACAAACAATGTCATACAACCTACTGAGAATTCACAAGAATTTTTTCCTTGAGTAAAATAAAATCAGTAGGTCAAGAACTTTCATCCTATACAGTCAAAATGACTTCATCGGGACCAAAACTGTTTGAATCAAAATGGCTTCCTTAAATACATGCCTAATGTCACATGACAAAACAGATACAAAATGTCTACATGACCAATAAGCAAAAAATTTTTAAACTACAAGAAATGCTTATCAACTAGATGGAAAAACCACAACAAAGCAAACAATTCAAGTAGATACATTAATGATTACATAGTTAAAAATGCATTGTTAAAAACATATTATTAAACAACCAAAAATATACAGTATGTAATATAATGCAAAAATAAAATAAAACATAAAACATGAAAAATTAAAAACACACACAACGAACAGAGCAATAATAAAATTCTATGTGAATCGATTGTCAGAAACCAGAAGCAAAACAATCACAACATAGGGTCATAAAAATTAATTCAGAGCTTTGCTGCCATTGACTTTAAAACAGAGTTAATTGAAATGTGATTGCTTAAACCAGGAAGGGAAGAAACATTCAATATTAGTTGCCACATCAACTCCATATATTCAGTGTCTCCCAGTGTCCCACTCTTTTGTCAGGTGTCACTCCTTCAACAATACCAAGGCAAAATTTTGAGAAATCAGCATAAACAGAAGAGGGTTTATATACAGCATTGTTGATGCTGTTTTTCCAAATATTATAACAGTGTTCATAGATTAGTTTACAGAGATGTCTTTCTATTTTTCCTACATAGAAAGCACTGCACTGAAGCAGCTTGTCAGGAGAAGATAATAGAACAAGGAGGAAATAATGGTTAGTTGCTTATCTGGAGCCAGTATCTCTCAAATTATGCATTCACTCAAGTCACTGCACCACAGTACCAGTATGATTCCATCATAGTCCATGTAGGTGTAAATGACCAGAGACATACCTCCCTGGACTATATGAAGAGAGACATCATAGATCTCTCTGACTGTGTGTGTCAGGCTGCTATGGGCCTAGCATTGAGCAGCATATTACCTTCTCCAAGAATGATACAAACAAAAGATGACTGATTTTAACAGGATGAGTTTCTGGTGTCATTCTTAAGGGGATCCAATATTTCTCAGCATGGGAAGACTTGGTTAAACAAACCATGTTGATTTGCCACAGATGGTCTGCACCTGTCCCCTCTATGCTTTAAATACTGGCTAAAACTCTGTCCCTTCCCATAGAGTCTTTTTTAGGCAATGCCACATTGACAGACCTACCAACATAGCAAAATCAACTCAACTGAACCTCACGGTATTACTGCTCAATGCCAGGATCCTAAACCAAAAGCTAAACTCCCTCCAAGCCCTCCACACCCTACAGAATATAGACATCTGTGCAGTTACTGAGACATGGTTTAAAGCTGCAGAATGTACTCCGGCAGTGTAAGGTTTCAGTGCCTTCCACACTTTTAGACCAGTAGCTGCACAGACAGGAAAAAAAGGCGGAGGTGTCCTGATATACATCAATTACAAGCATACCCTTAAATAGGATGATGAGCTGGAGTTTCTCCATGTGCAGGTCACCATAGAAATGCCATACCATATCCCAGCAAGCTATAGGTCACCCTCCATGTCCCATGAAACTGATAGTACATTGTTAAACCTATTGGAAATGCTCACCATCCAAACTTCCACCTTACTTATGGGGGACTTTAATTTTCCTTCTACAGACTGGGAATCCTACGTGGCCGCAAATCTGCAGGTACAGAAATTCCTGGACCATAAATACAAACACACAGTTAGTGCATATGCCCACTAGAGGTTCCAACATACTGGATCATGTACTCACAAATATGGAAGAACGCTATACCAACTCCAGTGTCACATCCTCCCTGGTAATGTCTGACCATAAAGCGGTCTCCTTCAAAATCAACTCAGTAACACTAGTAAAACCAGTAACAGTTAGGAACATGCCTCTCAGCTATCCAGATTTCTGTAGAATATCCAGATTTTTGCATCATATTTTTGGTCAATTTCTCATAAAATTGTGTTTTTTGGGGGACAAATCATTGAGGGTTGAAGTCAGAAAATAATGACACACATTTGAGTTTCAGATTTTATACCCCTTGGAAAATTCATGCTAATGCAAAACCTGTTATTCTATCAACTTTCTAAGTTTGTAAGAGCAATATTTAAAAAGTGTCCCCATTTTTGGACCTTTGTCCTTCGATTATGTATGACTTTGTCCATTTTTCTTGCTCTAAGAGGTTGAGAGATATGGTTAAGAACTATTCCAAGGCAAGCTACCTTTTATTAAATGATAATTTGTTAAAATTCAATGCTCTTCCAAATCCAGAAAATACAGCAGCCTATTCAGAATTGTTCACAGAACCTCTGTACAACCATGTCAATGTATGCATTGAGGCTGCTGTACCTAACAGAAGTAAGCTGAAAACTAACTCCAAAAACAGACCACTCTGTTGGCATCCCAGATTAAATAGGTTATACAACAAAAGGAAAAAAGATCTTGGCTAAACTCAGGAAGTGTAAGTCCCATAAAGATAAGAACTCTCTCATCAAAATAAATAGAAATAGACATAGCTAAGAGGGCTAATTAAGTCCAGTAAATCATATTTTGAGGTCAAGATAGCCTCACAGGCAAAAGACAACCGTAAGGCTTTCTTCAGCTATGTAAGAAACCTCAAAGGCAGCACACAGCAGTGTGATGAACTGGTGGTTAGTGGTGTCGCATTCACTGATCTGGGTGATATAGCCAATCTGCTAGCCGACAAATCTGGTTCTAAATTTACCCCCCACTCACCCCCAGCCACCTCCCAGAAATACCTTCAAACATAATCCCTCCAAATATAAATACAGAGCATGTCCTGGATGCATTTGCTAAGGACAAGAACACAGCCTCAATGGGCCCTGATAATATCCCAGGATGCCTCCTGAATAGTCTAAAACATGACCTATCAGGGCCACTGGAGTTATTATTTAACTAAAGTCTTAAAACTGGATTTGTGCCACAAGAACGGAGATCTGCAACAATCACCCATCTTCATAAGGGCAAACCATTAACAGATCCCAGTAAAACTGCAGACCTATTACTCTGACTAGTCTTATATGCAAAGCCATGGAAATAATCGACAAAGACATAGGAGACCTTCAGACAGTGGAGCCATCCCAGTTTAGCTTTGTCAAAGGAAGGTCATGCCTACTGAATTCTGTGAACTCCTTTGAGAAAGTCACCAAGGCAATGGATGAGGGTAAAACAGTGCATACTACCTAACCTGACCTGGCTAAGGCATTTGATAAAATACACCACTCTGGTATTGTTAACAAACTTATGGAATTAGACATAAACCCTACATAATATGCTGGATAGTCAGCTGGCTCACAGATAGGACCTAGGAAGTTAGGATTGGTGAGACAACCTGCTCAAACAGGCCAATAACCAGTGGAGTCCCCTAAGGATCCCTGCTGTAATCACTCCTCTTTGGCATCTACTTCTCAGAAGAAAGAATTAATGTCAAAGGTCTCTGGCTAACCAAGTTTGCAGATGATTGCAAACTGGGAGCAGTTCTAAAATATCCTCAAGACACTAACAACTTACAAGAGGATCTAATACGGAGCAAATGACTGGTGCCAAAGCCATGGCTTAAAACTCAATGCAAAGAAATGTATTATAGTACCTTTTGGGAAGTTGGCCACCTCAGGAAACTACATTATTAATAAAACACCTCTTAGAGTTGACCCACTAGTCAGGGATCTGGGAACACGTGCAAACAGTACACCTGGCCTTTGACCAACATGTATTCAAGGTAGTAAGGAAACTGTTCTATGTTGTTCAACTTAACAAGTAAGTACATGGCATCTACGTCCATGTAAGTAATTCTACTATACTCTGCCCTCATCAGACCAATCATTGAGTATAATTTTCACATCAGTATGTACATGACCAGACACATGCAGCAACTGACATGCACACAAAGATTCATCACAAAAAGAAAGCAGGCATAAATACAATCTCCTATGCAGATCAACTGAAAGCCCTATCTCTATACTTGGTCTCCTACAGATTACTGAGATGTGATCTATGCCTGGCATACAAGGCCTTCCTGGATCTTACTCTGATGAACCTTTTGCACATCCACAAAACAAATAGCATCAGAACTACTAGATCTAAAGACCTAAATTTTGCTTGCAACATAAATAATGCATGTCAAAGTGACAGATATTTATCTCAAAGAATTCCCTTTCTCTAGAAAAGGCTACCCATCTAAGTGAAGCAAAGTCCCTCCCTAACCCTATTCAAGCATAACCTGGACCACTGAATTGGAAATCAGAAATTTACCTCTGGTCTGACACCCATGTCTCTGATGGGCAGAGGCAGTCAGCAAATCATGTCTTAATCAGCAATCATCCCTATATAAATGTCTAAAACATATAACTTGTGGGACACATTTGGGTTGCACGGCTAGGCTTATAAAGACCCTAGTGGTCATTTGCCTATTATATACCTATGAACCTAAGGTAAATCACACTCATAGAAGAACTACCTTCAGTGAAAAAGACTCAAACAAAACAGTAGTTGTCAAGATCTAAATATTCTTTCTCAAGAATATCACTACACTGACAACGAGCACCACATTTACAGGTCCCCTTTGCCTTTTGTGTACTGGTAAGGGTATTGTGATTATTTTCTAACATACCTTTCAAATGTTTACAAGTTTTGAAAACAAAATTATGCTCATCACTTAATATGTGGAAACTGCATTCATTACTTCTAAAAATATTCCAATTTCTTTTTATAACATCTTTAATAAAATTTGAATCACTGTCATATTTTAACATCAGTGCCTTAGTAAAATTCTGGTTAGATCCTTTGTTGATAGGCATTTGTACCTGACAAGACTAGTTGGAATAAGTATGTATTCGAATACCTGTGCCCAGAAGGGGGTTTATATGCCTTTTCCCACTCCACATGACCTTGGAAGCAATTTTAGTAACTTTCACTAAACAATAACTTGTAAGTGGGACACATTCTCACTAACCTACAAGTTGGCCCTTGACCATATTCTTTTTCAAAACATAGGGGTGACAACTCTTCTAACGTAAATACATTTTTGAGAATGTAGGTTTCTGGTATATAGCAGAATCATAACAGTTCATACTCTTGAAAATAGTCACATCTAGGTATTTCATCCCAATCTTAATGTGTGTGGGTGAACTTAAGAAAAGGAGTGATCTTCCCACTACAACTAATAAAATAATCCCTTGGGGTTCATAAATCAGACCACAGGATTAGGATGTCATCTAGGTAATGGAGCATTTCTACCCAGGCCTCCGCTGAAAATAGGCTATGTCCTAGTTGGACTTTTCCAGTCAACAAATGTTAAATAAAAATAAATAAATAAAATAATGAAAATATAAGTTCAAGCAAGACTCATTATGGGAACTAATATTAAATGTTGTGTACTCACCATGATTAAGCAGCTGTGTTGTCCATTTTCATTCTTCCTCAATGAATGGGGTTCAGATGAGATCCTCAGATCTGACTCAGCTGCATACTCTACACTTTAGATTCAACTCTAGAGTTCCTCTATCTACCCATAATGCCCTTGTCCTTTCTCAATACCTCAAATTGACTTTGTTCCCCTAAAATCCCTAAAATTTAGATAGAGAAAGGGATAACTGAAAGATAAGTAAGGCTTAAACCCAGAACTGTAAGTTCCAATAAATAATTCAACAGATTTCTCCAGAAGATTTAAGGATGGGGGATGGATGGGAGGGAAGTTGATGAAGAACGAAAATGGACAATACAGATGCCTAGTTAAGGTGAGTACATAACTTTTAAATCTGATGTTGTCCTTTTCATTTTTCCTCAACAAATGGGATAGAGTCCCCAGCTAGGTTGGTCTTGGGTAGCCCTCATGGAAGGATATTTCAGAGTACCACAAAGCAAAAGGCAGCTCAACTTCTGGATATTAGACCCAATTTGTAATGGCTAAAAAAGGCACGGACATTGGACCATGCGGCTGCTGTTCAAATATCATCAATAGAGGTTCTTGACCAAAAAGCAGATGAAGTGACCATGGATCTAGTTCAGTAGGCTTTAAGTGGTCTAGGTAGTGAAATGCCTTGTTGAGAATTGATCCAAGAAATGCAATCTGTGACCCATTTAGCTAGTATAACTTTAGAAACTGGATAACCAAGTCTTTTTGGAGAGAAGGAAACAAATAGCTGATCTGACTTTCTGATTTGTTTTGTTCTGTGCAGGCAAAAATGTAATTGTCTGCAAACATCTAGGAAATGTAGAATGTATTCTCCTTTGTTTGAAAATTTTGGAAAGAAAATTGGAAAATGAATGGATTGGTTAATGTTTGATTTAGAAGCTATTTTAGGCAAAAAGGAAAGGTTTGTTCATAAAGTAACCCGTTATGGAAAATGTAGGCAGTCTTTGATGAATGAGTCTGGAGTTCAGAAATCCTCCTTGCAGAAGTGATAGCTACTAACAAGACTGTTTTCCATGAAAGAAATTTTAGATCATATTTTGCTGAAGGTTCAAAGGGGTTTTGAGTTAGATCTTGTAGCATGACAGCCAGATCTCAATGAGTTGAATGATCCTTTATTGGTGGAGAAAAAAATGCCTTTTAGAAATGCTTTATATAATTTGGAAGCCATCAAAGAATAATTTCTGTCTCCTATATGAAAGTTTGAAATGGCTGCCAACTGCAGTTTAATCATAGAAAAGGTAGTGCCTTCATTAAAAAGAATATTCCAAAATTCACGAACAGCAGAAACCGAATCAGAAAAAGGGTCAACACAATTTTTTTCAATGCCCAAAGAGAGAAACTTTTCTACTTGTTCTTGTGAACTTAGTGGAATCTTTTTGCAAAGATAATATAATGGTACACAATGGGGAAGAAAGTCTGGGCTGTCTGACAATTACTGGAAGTGGAGAAACTATGAGGTCAGTTTGAGGTCCTCGATACTGGGATAACTCATCACTGAGGGATGAGAGCAGAGATCTGGAGTTGGGGTCAGTATCCATAGATGGTAATGAAGAAGAGATGGAAGGAATGGGAACCACACCTTTCGAGGCCAGTAGTGAGCAATGAGGATCACTCAGCTCTTCAACTGCTTAATTTGTCTGCTAACACGCTGGTTTTCTCCAGAATGTGCATTGCAACTAGAAAGTGGTTTGTGGAGAGCTTTCATTGCCACATTCTCATGGCCTTTCTGCAAAAAAGGTAAGATCGGGTTCCCTCTTGTTTGTTGATTTACCAGACAGCAGACATGTTGTCGGTCTGAACAGTAATAATACTTAGAGGAAGAGCATCTTGGAATGTCTGCAATACTAAAAGAACTGCTCTCATCTCTAGTAGATTGCTATGTGAATTGGGCTCTTGGGAAGACCACCTGCCTTACACCATCCTTCCAAAGAATTGCCCCCCTCACCACAATTGTGAAGCATCTATACTCACTATGGCTAGTGGGGGTGGTAAAACAAAGAGTTAGCCTAGATAGATGTCATCCAACTGGATCCATCGCATTTGCAAATTGGTGTAAGCTTAAATGGAAAAGATAGGGATTATCGAAAAATAGACCATTGGACCGCTGCAGTCCATTGAAGAACATGCATACAGTACTGTGCTAAAGGAAGTAGGGGTATTGCTGCTCCCACAGACCCCAACCATTGAAGAATGAATCTGGCTGGAGGAGAAGGATGGGAAAGGATCTGAGATCTGAGCATGTCTATGTGATGAGTTGGTAAGGATGCAATTTTCCATTGTTGTATTCACAAACTCCAGGTTCTGTACTGGTGTCAAGTTTGATTTGGAGTAATTGATTGTTATTCCCAGTGAGTGACAAATCAAGAGCAAATAGTCTCTGGATTGTTGAAGGAGATGCATGGAGGGGGTGGTGAGAAGCCAATCATCTAGGTGTGGAAATACTCGGAATCATTTAAGCCTCAAGTGAGTTGCCACCACTGCTATATATTTGGCAAACAATTTGGGGGCTGTGGTGAGTCCAAAGGGTAGAGCTTTGAATTGGTAGTGACTAGCTCTCAGCTAAAAGAATAAATATCTTCAGGAGCATCTGTCTGTTTTGATGTGATAGTATGCATCCTGAAGATCTATGCAGCACATCCAATCATCCTTGTGAAGAAATGGCAGAATGGACTGTACCATGACTATTTGTAACTCTGACGTTTTTATGTATTGATTCAGTTTGTTCAGAACCAAAACTAGTCTGAAGTCCCTGTCTTTTTGGGCACAAAAAAGAAGCATAAGTTCCAAATCCTATTTGGTCTGATAGGACCTCTTGGATGATTCTTGTCTTGCAGCTTTTGAATTTCTTGTTCTGATGCCTTCCTCTGAGTGAGTGAAAAGTTGAAAAGCTTCTTTCTTTTGCAGAAAGGGAGTTGGAAAATTGAAATGGAATAACCTCTGCATATTATTCTTGGCACCTATGAATCTTCTGTTCTATTTGCCCAGGCATCTGCATGCAAGGGCAATCATCTCCCAAATGCTTCCAGAGGTGGACAGTTGGGCAGCACTTCAGGAGCTCTGGAAGGGTCTTTCCAGAAAGGAATCATGGAAACCCTGATTTTGCAGACTTCCTCTGCCTCTAGGGTGACATCTACCATTGGATCTGCCTACTTTGCCTCTTGAGGAGTTGACCTCGAGCAAATCTTAGAAAGCTCCCAGAGATTTGTGGAACCACATTTTCTTACTGCCTCTATGATTCCTAGAAAAGGTTTGCCGAGGGGTAGAAAACTTGATTCTCATTGCAGACAGAGTTTTCCCTCCTTGGTCACTGTAGGTAAGCATTTCTTTAACTGATGAGCCAAATAAGAATATACCACCAAAGGCAGCATTAATGAAAGAGGTCTTGAAAGGTCCTGTAAAGTGTTACAGTTGCATCCAGGCATGTCTCCTTATGGCAGTGCCTGAACCAACAGCTCTTGAGGTGCCTTCAGCTGCATGAGAGATCAACCTTATGGAAGCACTGGAAACTGACAAAAGAGTGGCCAGTTAAGAAGAAGATCATTTGAAATCTTCTTCAGACATGGACTCAGAGACAGAATTTGATAGTTCCTTACTCAGATCTCTCTGTAGACTTGTGAAATGTGCCAGGTAATTAAGAGAATCAAGGTGACGGTCACTAAGGCAAAATCTCACATTCCAAATCTATCTGTCACCCTAGACTCTCTGTGCTGTGAATGGACAGAACAACTCTGTTCTGCTAGCTCTTTTTTGTGGCTGCTGCCACCAAAATAACATCTACTGTGACTCCTTTGCTCCAGTGGGTTCTATCCTTTAGAGGAGCTAAACATTTTCAGGTCATCTCGGAATGGGCTCGACAGTATCCAGCTCCTTCCATGCACAGCAGGAAGCTAAATCAATGAGTATATCCACCGGGGGGGGGGGTAACCCAAGACACAGATGGGCCAGAACAGAAAGCTTCCAGAAATACTGATTCCTCTGGAGAAGGATTATCGGAAGACCAACCACCTTTCTGCTTGAGGATCTCTAATATAGCTCTAAAGCCGATATCATCTGGTGGTGATCAGGGGACCCTTTTCCTTTATCAAAATCAGTATCCACCATGAGTGACTCTAGCTGGGAATCTATGTGCATCCTCTTGCATATTCTCTTTTCTGATGGATCTCCTCTGGGGGATGTTTAGGAGAGGTATCTGAAAAGAGGGGGAGTTCCTCTACAGGAATTGATTAAAAGCTAGCTGGAACTGGCTGTCCCTGTGGAACAGGCCTGATTGACTCAGAGCTCGGAACCAAGGGAGTGGATCCAAGAGGTGACACCAGTTCTCTAAAAAGAGAAAAAGCCCTTTCCACAACCTCGAAGGCAGATGGTCCAAAGAAACCGTGGCCACCTGCACCAGACCCGAGACTTTCAGTACAGGTAGATTACGACTTCTACCATATCAGTGCCTCGAGGATGGAAGTAGACCAGAGCTGTCTATCGCTCAGGGTCCGGGGGGCAAGGATGGATATGATAACATCATATATCCTGGCCATACAGATCCGATGCTAACACTTCAGCTCCAGGTCCCATTTTGATCCAAAGGTAGAGGAACAGAAATGATCATAGATACTGTCAGAGTTAAAAAAAGAGATTTTCTTCAGATCAGACTCTGGACCTCTCGGGGCTGTCGGATCCTGGGTCTCCAAAACTGTAGGACAAATCACAGAAGGAGACAGTTTTATAGGAAAGTGGTTGGAAGACTCAAGGATCCAACAGGGGACGGAGCAGGTATGACCCCCATCTGGATCGGAGCTCTAAGAAATTTTTGCATCATCCTATCTACATCCACTTTTGATAAATGTCCAGAGGACATGCAGGATGTGGTGAATTGTGACCTGGAATTCTTCTTGTGTGTCTGCATGAAGGGTGAGTGCACAGCAGGAGAGATCAGATCCAGGATGCACTCTGGTGACAGAGTTCTTTGGCTGCGTGAGGTGCCGGGTTTCTGATCTAAAGGCCTGGGATCTGAGGTGACAGCTGTATGGCTGGCTGATGATATAAATTGATTTGAAGCTATGTGATCCAATAGTTTCAGATCCAAAGCCTTTGGGTCAGAAGAGATCAGATGTGAAGATTTTTGAATTTTAGCTGGTGGTTCAGAAGAAGGGCTAGGGGATTAAAACAAACACACTCCCATGGCAACGTTGATTGAAAACACAAAGCAGCACATGCCAAATATATTTGAGATACCCAAAATATAAAAACAGATCTTTACTTAAAAACACGAAACTGCACGTCAAATGGCTTTGAGGTTACATAAATATAAAAACAGCTATGCGCGTTTGTCATGTATTCAATTACCTGATGAAGTTCTGTACAATATGGGACAAAAGTGCTTATCTGTTTTTATAGTGTGCTTGTTTTAATTGTTTGGCTTTCCTGGATTTTCAAAGACCAAAGGGACTTCTGCAGACAGTGTTATCTATACTCTGAAGGAGCAGATTTAGTAGTTTTGCTGGGAGTTTGAATGCCAGAAGTAGGTGTTGAAGCAGGAGGAAGAAGTCCTTTTGAAATAAGTTTACTACATCTGTCAGTCAATGCCCTGGAATTGAATGCAATACAAATATTGCAATACAAATTATGGACTGCTAACATAAAAATCCATCTCAACTCCCTTTGTTCAGTTCTATTATTTAAATCTCCCATACTAATGGATTCAGTGACAGTGTCAATAATAGAAAAGTAAAAATAGTGATTCTCCCCTTGTTGTAACATCTGTTTAGCCAGTGCACTATGTTCCTGTTGTCTCCTAAAACAGTAAAGGTGGTCACGGATTCTCTCCCTTAACAGTCTGTTGGTCTTACCAACATAAAACGCACCACACTAGTATGCACCCTCCCCATATTTTTAGGAACGTCACCATAAGCTACCTGGGCTGAATGATTATGTATCTCTGAAACTCGTGTTGAAAGGTAGGAAGATTAGGAAGAAAGCTATTTAATTTTATGATTTATAGATAGGGTTATACCAGCATCGTTATAGTTAGACTATGTTTACACAACATATAATATAATATAGTAGACGTTATATGTTTTTTCTTTATTTATACATACAGTATTTTTGAATATTAGGAAGAAAGCTGTTTCATTAGTGATTTACAGATAAGGTAGTATTAGTATGTTATATAGTATAGCAGGTTATTTATTTTTATATATATAGTATTTTTATGTATGCTCTTTGTATGTTTCTTTTACATTATATTATGTGCTGTTTTTTTATATATTGCCTTGAATGAAATTTTGTGCTTTTTGAGTGTATTTGCATTTTGAATATACCTGTTCTTTTAACTCATTTAATTAATTAATTGTTCATAGTTATGTGACACAGGATTCAAGGCTTTTAAAGTTTGGTATGAAGTTTTTTTTGTAATCTTTGGTCTGAGGAAGCAACCAGGGCTGGTTGTGAAAGCACTTACGTACAATAAAGAGCATTGGATTTATACTACATTTTACTGTGGTTTTTTGCTCCTTCAGTGTGGTTTTAGCAGTATTAGGAGTTTACGTTTTTTCTGGACATTTGCCTTGGTGTATTTACTCCTATATTTCATAACTGGGCTTCTCCTTCTTTTTTACTATGGTAAAATAAAGAAAATACTATTAAAAATGGTAAGGAACCTGACACTGTATTGAAAAACTAAGAGGGAGGTTGAGAAACAACAGAAAGAAAAATATTTGGGCAAAGAGAAGAAAATCACTTACAATTCACTAATATAATTGTACTGGAGAAGGACCCTGTGCCTGAGCACAATGTCAGCAAACAAGATCTGACGTATTGAGAATTAACAAGGGAATTATGGTAGGTGTAGGAGCTTAAACATTGGATCCAAATTCTAGAGTATGAGGCCAAGTCGGATGTGAGGATTCAATCCTAACTTCATTTGTTGAAGAAGAATGAAAAGGACAACATCAGATATGTACCTTTTCTCCCAGAAGAGCATAACAAGGTTTGCATAAATTGGACTACAAGCTGTACCCATAGCCATCCCTCTTAACTGTTTGTACTATCCCCCCTCAAAAAATATGAAATTATTTAGTAAGGTGAATGCCATCAATTCCATAATAATTCTGCTAGTTTTACCATCTAAGTGCTCTGTTTCAAGTAAAGATGCATAAAAAAATTCTAATCCAGTTTCATATAGAAAGCTGATAAAAAAAATTCTCTACATCAGTCATTAAAAACTGTGGTTGATACTGAAGTCATTCTTAGGACTTCTTAGGAAATTTACTCAAGTCCCACAAGTTCTTGAGAAAGTAACTGTAACCGAACAGGACATCTTTTAATATTCTATCAATAA
Organism: Protopterus annectens; assembly: GCF_019279795.1. NCBI lineage: Eukaryota > Metazoa > Chordata > Ceratodontiformes > Protopteridae > Protopterus > Protopterus annectens. The sequence continues at coordinate 482,906,061 of NC_056735.1, forward strand.
AAACAGCAAAAGAGTGTATTTTATATACCCTTGCTGCTATAATTAATATGTATGGTGAATTATTAATACTTTTGTGGACTTTGGAAATACCAGAAAGAGCTGATATAACAGGATTGTTGTCTGACAAAAATAATACAAGTCAGGTGTAATAAATCCTTGGGAAAGGGAATCTTCCAATGGAAGATAATTTTTTTATATGCTGTATCGATTTCAATTTTGGACACAGGAATATATATTTTTGCGCCCTATAATAATTCACAGAAATTTCCCACATAACCCACTTTGTCCACTATCACCATTCCACCACCCTCTATCTGCTTGCATTATCCTCACTGTAAGGTTATGATGTAAAAATAATAAAAACAATTTACTGGGGAATAAGTTGGAGTGTTTACTCTGGTGCAACCTCTCATAATTATATAAATTCCTGTCCCAGGTGTTTTCAAAAATACCAACTATGTTTCGCATATTGGGATTAAAAGTAATTTTTTTTGTATAGAAGCTTTGCATTTTCTAGAAATATCATCACACTGACATCAAATAAAATGGCAAGATTCGCAGAATGAAAAAAAAAACTTACTCAAAGAAAAATAGTAAACAGTGATGTTGACATAACTATAATTAAACTATTGAAGCCATAGTAACTAAAAAGCTTACCATCATGTGTTGAAACAATTAAAATCAAATTCTCTAGTAGGTGTTCTTGTTGTTTATGGTGCCTCTTCCCCTTATGTTCCTTCCTCGTGTACCCCATCACCCTCCCCATGTTCCCCTTCCTAAACCCACTGAGTTGGATGGCGAGGTAGTAATATGTTTGAGGGTCAAGACTGTAAATACCCATGTTCACTAGTCAATCTGACCTGGGGGGTAAAGAGGGGGAACTATAAAGGGTCATCACATCCATTGGAACAGTTTGCATTATCCAAATGTAAGATAATTTCATAATCGCCTTGTGGTGCAGGGTAAGCACCTTCTATACTGACTGGGAATTGCAGGCAGTACCTCCCTGTGTTGTGGCACTGTCATCCTGAAACTAGTATAAGAGTCATTGTTGACCCAAGTTGAAAGTGGTTAGGCTATGTGTGCTGCATACTCATTCTTATCTTTCTTTTTTAACACCTTTACTGAATTACCACTTGTTACATAAGCAAATTTACATTTATATAAAAGTAATCAAACTGCATTAATAAGCTCACATTTACAAACATTATACTTCACATATACTGCTATACATCATATAACCTATGCAACATTACATAAATTATTCAGTTCCTGCACTTTTTTATTGAACAAGAAACATCTTTATTAAACCATCACTTACAACATATGCAATCATATATTTATATAAATGAAAACAAACCACACCGACACAATCCTAGTTGTAAGCATTTTACATCACCAACTATACTGACATACTCTCAGCTACAAACATTATACATCACTTATAATCTACCTAGTCATTTTCAGTCAAACATTATATAACTCATTTAAGTCCTGCCTTCTTTTCCACCTCATTCCTCCCCTGTATGTATTGCTCCCACAAATCCCATTTTTTTTCCTTAGTAGTTTGCTCCCACAAATCCCATTTTTTTTCCTTAGTAGTTTGCTCCCACCCTTTTATGAAGATGTCAAATTCAGTTGTTTTATCTCCGTTACTATATTCACTACTTCTAGTATATATACAGAACCAGCATTGCCTAGACATGGTACCTTGATGTGTGTAATTATGGTGGCTGCCAAAAAAAGCATACTCATTCTTATCTTGAACCAATTTTTTAGTTTTCTTGAACTTATTGATAATACATTGCTGGTCTATTTTACCAAAACCTTATCATATTTACCCTTATGGTAATCAAACAAGTTAAGATTTTTGCCATTCAAAGTTTGTACTTCTTCCAAGAGTTCATTCATCTGTGTTTCATTGTAATTACTAATACATTTAATCAGTTCAAATCTATGTCAGTCGATCATTTCAGGCAGTTCACAATAATTGTCAGTACTGAATTTTATTCCATTAGGACATTTTAAAAATCTCAGGCCTTTTGGAACTCATTTCACTATAAGGGATTCACTTAAAAAATATTGTCAAGATGCAAATTACACACCTTAAGTAATTTCCTTTTGAAAATGTCAACATTAGACTCCAAAGTCTCGTGCATGTTGTTGTTCATAGGTTGGTACTAGGCTATCAACCCTAGGGCCTATACAAGCCTAGCCATAACAATTCCCTGGCTATTTCTTCCCACATTATTTACTTTCCTGGACCCCTGTCTAGCAGGGCGACTGACGTGATCCCTGGGGTGAATTTCATTTCTCCCATCCAATCGTCAAGGTTCCTCTTGAAGAGGTCCAAAGAGGCACTCTGCTTGACATGTATGGGCAATCTATTCCAGAGTCTGGGGAGTCTCTGGGTCAGGAACCTATCCCTCCAGCATGTTTTGTTTATTGTGATGACAAGGTTCAGATCCCTGGAGCGTGTAGCTCTGAGGGATTGGGATTTCTTTAAGTGTAGCATGTCCAACAGCTCTGGGTTTGACATGGCCTTGTATGTTAAGCAGAGATCGCCTCTGAGTAGACGATATGCGACAGAGTATAGCTGGAGTTTTTTAAGGCGGTCAGCGTAGGGCATCTGCTTTAGGCCTGTGATTCTTTTAGTGAGGCATTTCTGAGGCCTTTCCAGTTGTTGCAGATGTCTTGAGAGGTACATACCAAATGGGGCGTTGTATTCTATAATGGGTCTAATGAGGGATGAGTACAGTGGGACAATGACCTCCTTTTTTCTGGATGAAAAGCCCTATGTGATGAGGTGTGCCACATAGAAGGATTTCCTGACTGTTGTGGCGATGTGGTTATCGAAGGTGAGACCACTGTCCACCTGTGTCCCTAAGTCTCTTATCACACTTTCTGTGTTTAGTGTACTGCCAACTATATGGTAATTCATGGATACATGCTTTTTCCCAAAGGGGATAACAATACATTTCTTGGCATTGAGCTTGAGCCCATGGCTCTGGCACCAAGCATCTGTTTCTGTAAGGCCCTTTTGTAGAGTATCCACATCATTTAGGGATTCAATAATGGCTCCCAGTTTGCAGTCATCTGCAAACTTTGTTAGCCAGAGTCCCTTAGTGTTGACCTGTACTTCAGAGAAGTAGATACCAAACAAGAGCGGCCCCAGGACTGAACCCTGAGGTACTCCACTTGTCACTTGTCTGGAGCTGGATTTGGAGTTGGCTACTTTTACAGTGTGGGTTCTATCAGTAAGCCATTTAGCAACCCATTGGGTGACATAGGGATTAATACCCAACTTAGTAAGTTTATCTATGATTCCAGAGTGGGGCATGGTGTCAAAGGCCTTGGCAAGGTCTAGATAGGCTGTGTGGACCACCTTACCCTTGTCCATGGCTCTGGAGACTGATTCAAAGAAGTCAATCAGGTTCAGGAGACAATATCGGCCCTTCACAAACCCAAACTGGGTGGGGTCCAGTGTTTGAAGGTTGCCAATGTCTTTGTTTATAAGTTCCATGATAATATGCTCCATGGCCTTGCAGATAAGGCTTGTCAGACTGATGGGACGGTAGTTTCCGGGATCCAAGGTGGATCCCCCCTTGTAGATTGGGATAACTGTAGCTCTGCGCCACTCAGTGGGCACGAAACCTGAGGTGAGGCTATGATTAAACATGACACTTAGGTGAGGTGCCAGCTCATATTGTAGTTCATGTAGTACACAGCCCGGGATGTCATCTGGTCCCATGGATGCTGTATTCTTGGCTTCAGAGAGTATGTTTTGTACCTGTGTGGCCATTATTACTGGAATTTGGCAATCTTCCGGTATTGAGATGGGCCATTTAGGGGGTGAGAGGGGGGTGAAGTTGGCACTGAATCGATCTGCCAGGATATTGGCAATATCCTTTGAATCAGTATATTTATTGCCATTCTGTTTTAGCTCAGAGCAGATCTGAGCATTGCCATTTAGATTCTTGACATAGTTATAGAATGCTTTGTGGTTGTCTTTGGAATCTTTGGCAATTTTATTTTCATAACTAGCTTTGGAGGATTTTATGAGGCATCTCAGTTTCTTACTGAGGCTAGTAAGGGAGTTTTTTGCATCCTGGGATTTTCCTCTTTTCTGCAAAAGTTTCTTCCTTTTGTTGTAAAGTTTGTTTATGGCAGGGGACCACCAGATTGGCTTCCTTTTTTGGATGAGAGCATTTTGGTTCTATTTGGGATGGCACGATTCATGCATGAGTGGATGTGCTTGTACAGTGCCTTAGTGTAGGATTCAGCAGTTGAACTTTCAGTTCCCGTCTGCATGGGTGTCATGAAGTTTGTCACTTCTGACTTGAGTAGCATGAAGTTGGCTTTGGAGAAGTTTTTTATGGTGGTTTCTTTACTGGGGGGTGGGGGTGGGATGTGGATGTTAAGGGTGGTTAGCTTATGGTCAGACCTGACTAACGAGGGGGTGACCATAGGTATGGAGCATTGATTTGCCATGTTGGTAATGACCAGGTCTAGGATATTGGCGCCCCTGGTGGGACTATGGATTAGTTGATCCAGGGCGTTGGAATTTATGAATTACAAGAATCGTTGCGCAAAGGTGTTGGGACATGAGTAGTTTTCCCAGTTAATGGCAGGGTAGTTAAAATCACCCAGTATTAGGGTGTTTGGTTCTATCATAATATTTTCCAGTATGTTTAAAAAGGTGTAGTGAGAATCTTGGGGTATGGTGGAGGATCTGTAGCAAGCTACAATTTGGATTGCAGTCTTACCTACTGTTAATTGCACTTGGAGAATTTCAGACACATTGTGTTGGCCAACTAGCCTGGTGGTGTGAATATCCTTGGTGAATATTGACACTCCTCCACCTTTAGTGTTTCGGTCCTGGTTTGGTGGCCGAAAAGTGTGGTAAGAGTTGTAGCCTGGTATTGCAGGGGTGCTCTCTGGAGCCTTGAACCAGGTCTCAGTTACTGCACAGATATCGATGTTCTCCATTTTTAGGAGTGCCTCGAGAGAGTGCATTTTGAGGTTTAGACTTCTAGCATTGAGTAGCATTACCTTCAGATTTTGCATGCTTGTACCTGTTACGGTGGTGGTTTTATCCTTTGAAGTTTGCCTAAAAAAGGCACTATAGGGGTGGCAAGAGCCTTAGCCAGTAACCTGAATCCCAGGGGCGACAGGTGCAGACCATCTCTGGCAAAGCATCGTGGTCTGTCAATCATGTGTACCATAAAAGAGTTACAAAAAGAATAGTCCATATGCAACCAATTCTACAAGTCAACAGGTTTCCTGTTCTTCATCTCTGTTCATCTCTGTTGAAGTTCTGCCAAACTTACATAGAAAACAGTTGACTTGAAGAAGACTGTTGTGGATTATGTCTTGTTGTAGGAACATGTTCACTGACTACCATTGATGGAGATGCAACAGAAGAAGCACCTACTGAATGGTGTTTGTCCAAATCATTCACTTTTCTTTGAAGGAAACTGATAATCTGGAGACATTGCTAGGTGATCTGTTGAATTAAGTATGATCATCCTGTTGACTAGGCTGTCCATGATTATTGTGGCGCAAAATCTCCAGAGCTGAAGGTGCTTCAAGTTGTGTATCTGGAAGGTTTTGCAGTGTTGCCATAAGTCCCAAAAACAGAACACCAAACAACTGTGATAGTCTAAACCAATACTCAGAGTGTGTGAGCATGCTGTTAAAAAAAAAAAAAAAAAAAAAAACTAAAAACCACTACCACAAAGGTACATTTAATGTTTGGTGTCTGCAGGGAAAACAAACAGCATCACGCAACCAGCTGAGAATTCACAATAATTTATTCCTCGAGTAAAACAAAAAAGCCTATACATTGAAAAGGACTTTATCAGAATCAAAATGGTTTGAATCAAAATGGCTTCCTTAATAGATGCTTATGTCACATGACTAACTAAATACAAAATATCACATGACCAACCAGGTTGAAAAAAAAAATTAAAGGGCCACTGGGACTAACCATACTTATGAACTAGGTGGAAAAAAGACAGACCAATTCAAGTAGATGCATTAATGATCACATAGTTAAAATATATATTTTATTAAGTAATCAAAAATGTACATTATGCAATATAATACAAAAAAATTAAAAAATAAAAAATAAAAAGTGAAAAATGAAAAACACACAGAATGAACAAAGTAATAATAACATCCTCTGTAAATCAATTGCCAGAAACCAGAAGCAAAACAATCACAACATACTTTCATAAAAAATAACTTTGAATTTTGCTGCCCTTAACTTTAAAACTGAATTGATTGAACTGTGATCATTTGCAAGTCAAGACAAAACTGACTTCAGCAGATTTTACTGACCAAACTGAAGTTATATTGCATAAGGTAGACTCCATCTTCTACCACAGCTAATATATCTCTCTCTCGCACTCTCTCTCTCTATATATATATATATATATATATATATATATATATATATATATGTATATATATATATATATATATATATATATATATATATATGGGTCTATATTACATAGCCGAAGTTTAATAACTTCGAACACGGAATGTTCGAACCATCCTGTTCGAAGTTAAAAAACTCTGACTATGGATAAAAAATAAAAAAAAAAAAAGAAAAGAAAACAAAATAAAGTTTTGTAAGCAGGGGGGCAAGCCCCCCTGCTACTTAAATATACCAACTCCAAGATCGCACCACATTGAACAAAATGGAAACTTTCCTTATGGAGATTTAACGCTTGAATTTCTGCAAATTCGAACTTATGGTCTCGACCATATGAGGTTCGAACTTGCAAAAGCTTGACTATCTGTTAGGAACCCTATATATATATATATATATATATATATATATATATACATATATTAATATATGTTTATGACTAAACTATAAAGGCCTAAGCTTGGGTTATTTTTCAAGGCTGTCAAGAATTTCGATTGATGCCAAAATCATGAACAAACTTAAAAAAAGACTTTTGTTGACAAAAAAAAAAAAATAGCTTGGTCGCAAATTCTAGAATTATTTTCTTGAGATTGCTAATTCTTAAGCAATAATCTGAAGATTCATAAGGCCCCTTTGCACTGCTTTAGTTGGTGTGTTTGTTCTTCATTGCATTGTATTATAATTGTTGCTGTACTGCTTATTAAAAACTTCAATAAAAAGTGTAAAATTAATAAACAAACTGAGGGGTAGGGGTGGCATGGCCAAGATGTACTCTGGTTGATAACAGTTTTCTTTAGCCTTCAGTCTCTCCTAGCAAATATTCAGAAGCGGTCACTGAAATTAGAATGGGTACAGAATTAGATAAATTCAAGGAAAAGTGTTCAAAACAGATGGAACTGATACATGAAGATTTACAACTACGGAAATCCCAGATATCGGGCACTGAACAATCACTGAATGACATAAGTAGACGGCTACATGAAGGAGAAAATATTGACTTTTTGTTGAAGCAAAATACTTTATTGCAGAATAAACTTGGAGATTTGGAGAATAGGTCACATAGAAATAATATACAAATTTTAAGTCTTCCGGACAATATAGAAGGTAATAGTATGGTGAGCTTTTTAACTTCTTGGTTGCTTAGTGTTTTGGCTCTTCTGTGGACTTTTTCATATGGAATTGAAAGGGCACATCTGTTGCTTCATCTCCTTTGAAGAATAACACTTCCTCTAAATCAGTAATAGTAAGATTCCTTTCTTCCCAAGATAAAGAACTAGTCCTTAATCTGCCTGGTCTAAGTCACCAATTAAAATAAATGACAGTATCACTTGTTTTTGACAATTATTGTTCAGCTGCTATTTCCAAAAGAAAAATTTTTCTGCATTTAATTAAAGAACTTAAATGAACAAAAGGTTCATCTTTTATTCCCTGCCAGACTGAAAATATTTCTTGTTGATAGAGTTAAGATTTTTGAAGACCTGGAATCAGCTGTGACATTCATAATATCAAACAAAATACTATACAAAACAGAATATATGAATTGGGCCACCATGTCTCTGAAGAGAGGTGCAGAAAACAGCAACTGGAAGTCAACAAGAAGACGAAATTGAAAGATAAATGACTTTTTACTTAACCTGTTTTTTTCCCTTTTTTCTAGTAGTAAAATGTCACCTCTTAACTTATTAGTATAACAATTAACTCATATCCAGTACTCATACTTCACTAAAGGAGAAAAGGTACTATGGAAGTTATTAATTGGAGTTCTTGTGCACAGAGATTGTGTGAAATAATAATAATATGCAAAGGGTACATTTTTTATTACTAAACATTATGTGTTTCATTTTGTTCTTAAAATTAGAAAACAAATATTTATTTGATTCTCCTATAAACATTACCATTTGCTTTGTGGTTATTTATTTATTTTACATTTGTTAACAGGGTAGATTCCAGCTGGGCAAGTAGCCCGTTTTCAGCAGAGATCCGGGGAGATAAGCTCCATAACAATAGTATAAAAAGATTACAAAAATGTTTAAAAGATTTATATGATGCAACCTTTAATTGCAGTTGCAGTCTAATATTTTAAACTCATTAGTAGTAGCTGCAAGCTTTGTTTGCATCTTTCAAAATTTATGTAATTTTATTTATTTATTTATTTATATTTGTTGACTGGGAGTGTCCAACTGGACGTAGGTCCATTTTCAGTGGAGGCCCGGGGAGAAAAGCTCCACAGTTAAAATAAACAGACAGTAGTTACATTGGATTACACAGTGATTAACAATTTACACAGCAATTACTTACAACATATTTACAGATGAAGAACATAGTACATCAGTAGACAAATAGAATCTTTATCTGTGAAGTACATAACAGACATTAACAAATGTTACAATAAGAAGTTCCTGCTGTATAATAAGTACTAGGCTTATGAGCATCTGAGCTTGCTATAATCAAGGTAGTTAGTGGAGTGGAAAGAAAGGTAGTGGTTGGATGGGGTGGATGATATTAGAGTGGGAGTTGCAAGGGCATAGCCAGCATGTTTTTAGGTGCGCTTTTAGTAAAGTTTTGAAGTGGGTGCATGATGGTATGGAGGTAATTGTGGGTGGGAGGGAGTTCCATAATTTGGCTATGGTGCAAGAGAATAGTGCTTCACCAGCAGAGTTATTGGCTTAAGTGATTTTTGTTGCTGGATCTTAGTGGTCTGGTAGTGTGATAGGGTTGGAGTAGATTCTGGAGGGATGGGACATTTAGTGGATGGTTTACTAGTTTTTGGGCGAGTGAGAGTTGATACCATTGAAGGAGATGAGGGAGTTCAAGCCAGCCCAGTTTAGCAAGTGAGAGACAGTGGTGACTACGGTAGGATGCCCCTGTGGCGAATTTGGCGATTTTGTTATAGCAGGTCTCTAGCTTGTTTAGATCGCATTGCCTTAGGTTGGTATATATTGGAGAGGCATAAAGTAGGGCGGAGATAAGGTGGGAATTTGCTACTGAAATATTTGCTGCTTTGGTGAGAAGTTGATGACTTCTGTATAACACTGCTAGCTTTTTTGTGGACTTTTTTATGGTCATGGATATGGGAATGTCAAATTTTAGTTTATTGTCTATTTCCACTCCTAGCAATTTGGTGTGTTCAGTTGGGTATATAGTGGTGTTGTCTTTTGCTGTGATGTTAAAGTGAGAGTTGTTTTGAGTATGTTTGGTGGGTTGGAAGATGAGTAGTTTAGTTTTGTTTGGGTTGAGTATTAATTGAGCATTGGATAACCAAGTTTCAACAGAGAAAAAGGCTTCCTGTGTGACTTTTTGCAGTTTGGGTAGGGACTGGGCTGAGCAGATGATGGCTGAGTCATCTGCGTATTGTATGAGTGTGCCATGTTTGGTGGCAGAGGCTAGATTATTGGTGAAAACAGAGAAGAGTAGGGGCCCAAGGATGGATCCTTGGGGAACCCCTATGGAGACAGGTAGTTGGGGAGATATGTCCTTTTGCCATACAATGGATTGTTGGCGGTCAGACAGGTAACTCTGAAACCAGATGGTGACTGATTGTGAGAAGGATAGGTTATTGAGGACAGAGATAAGTTGTTTGTGTGGGACCATGTCAAATGCTTTAGATAGGTCTAAAAAAGTAGCAGAGGAGAGACAGCCATTGTTTTTATGCTGAAGGATAGTGTTAGTAAAGGAGCGTAAGGTAGTGGTGGTGCTATCGTTTGGTCGGAAACCATGCTGAGTATTGGAAAGGAGGTTGTTAGTAACGAGGTAGTCTGAGACCTGAGAGTGTATGCATCTCTCTAGTATTTTGGAGAGTGGAGAGAGAATAGCTATGGGGCGGTAATTGGTTAGTTCTCTGGAGGGTCCGTCTTTGTGGAGGGGAATTATGTGTGATACTTTCCACAGTGTGGGAATATAACTTTCTGACAAAGACTGGTTAATCAAGATGGATAATGGGTAGGCCAGAGCATCAGCTGCGATTTATAGGTATTCACTTGGGAGGTTGTCTGCTGCTCATTTGGTGGGCTTAAGTTTAGTTAAGAGTTTTTTTATGTTGGAGGTAGGCACAGGAGAAAAAGAAAAGGCAATGGGGAGATTACTAGTTGAAGGTGTGGGTTGGAGAGGAGGGGGGTTGTGTTGTTTAGCTAGTAATAGTATGGTTTGTGTGAAGTATGTGTTGAATGAGGTAGCAATATTTTCTGAGGAGTGAGGGATGTTAGGAGGAGGGGTACTGACTTTACCTGGGTGGAGGATGGAGTTTATGGAGGACCAGAATTGTTTGGGGCTGTGTTGGGAGGAGTCTAGGACAGACTGGTAGTATTGGAATTTGTCCTGTTTTATTAGCTTTTTGACTCTATTGCGTAGTTCTAGGAATTTCTCTCTAGTTGAGGGGTTTTTGGTTTTGTGCCAGTGCTCCCAGGCTTTATCCCTGTTTTTCATTTCTGACTTAGTGGTTTTCTGTAGCCATGGGGAGAATTATGCTTTGATTCTGGAAAGTCTTATGGGGGCATGGTAATTAAGGATGCTCAGGAAAGTAGTATTAAAAAATTCAACTGCGTCATCAATACTGAGGTACTTTAGAGGATGCCAGTTACATTTTTTGAGGGATGAGATGAATGTGAGTGGGTTAAAGTTTAGTTTTTTACGTATTTGATGGTAGATGACAGATTTAGCTTGGTATAGCTATTTTTTGAGTAGGAATGTTGGGGAGTGATCACTGAGGCTATCTGATAAGCAGCCTGTTATATATGACTGGGGGCTCTTACTGACTAGTATCCAATCCAGGGTAGTGTATTTGCTGGAGTTTTTATTCATCCTGGTTGGTGACTGGACTAGTTGGGTGAAGCCATAAAGGTTTACATGATGGGTTGGATGGTTGCCAGAACAGGATTGCCAGTCAATACTAAAATCACCTAAAATGATAGTTTCTTGGGGAGATGGTGGGTAGACCAGCTGAGGAGGTTTTCTAGTGGAGGGATGTTTTGGCCAGGTGGGAAGTAGCATCCAATTATGTTGATGGTTTTGTTTTGGTTTATTTTGAGGTTGGTATATATTATTTCTTCATTGCCTATTTGTGGAGCTGATGATTTTAAGATCTGGATATTTAGATGCTGTTTAAATATTATAATAATATAATGTAATGCATGTCCTGCTTGAATGTTGTTCTTTTTTTTTTGCTTTGTTTCCTTTCAATGCTTACCTCTTGATTCATGATGAAGTACATTATGAGTTATGTAATGCAGGGAAGTCTCTTCTATAGTACTTGTGACTGCATGGAAGAAATACAAAGTGAAAGCCAAACTTTGACCCATTTGCAGGCGTGATGGATAGAATGATGAAACTGAGATGAGAAGACGTCTTTTTACAATGCCCAGTTAAACATTTGTAGGCATTTTGTATGTCCTTCCTTTTATTATTACGCTAGTTTAATAGGTTATTTATATTTTTAGGTGTAGAGATTTACGTAGTGTAGCATTTCAATAATGCCTGGAATAAATAAAAAAGTAGACAAGATACAAAGATAGGAATGATTTAGATAGTGTTGAACCTAAAAGGAAAAGGTATGTGGAACTTCTTATCACATAACAAAAGGATAGTTTATGAATGGAAGAAAACCTTCAGTATTTCATCCATCTCCACCAAGGATTGTTTTACATGTACGTATGCACAATAAACGTTTTTACTGAATGTAGGGTCGATCGACTTGCCCAGTGATATTAGTATTAGCTGGTACACATTACATAGGACTTTAGCAAGCTTCCCATCAAAGATTTAAAGGCATAGTAAACTTTTGCATGGTAGTGTATTACAGAGATCAACAGCTTGCAGCAGCTGTTGGAAATTAGAGTTAATTAAAGAACTGATGGATTGCACAGGACTATTTTTTTTAGTAAATACTAATGCACATAGAATGGGAATTAGGTTTTTATGTACTTCTTTGGTAGATGTAAGTGAGTTTTAAAGCATTTTATACAAAATTAATAACTTACTAATGTTTGATGCAGCATTGCTTTATTTCAAATGTTATTGATGCCTGATATAGGATTGCTTATAATTTTAAACTATTTTAAGATGTTCTTTACAATTTTTGGTACTCTACCTGAATGTAAAGAAAAAAGTATTATTTAAAAGTCAGTATTATAGCTTGTATTTTGAAGGATCATCTATTATAATGTGATGTAAAAATGTATTTATTTATTTTTATTGTTTTTCCGGATATGGAAATAAATCTAAGTAATTTAAGAATGATGTATAAGGGCCCTTCTGCTTTACATGTATTGTGACTACAGTTAAGAAATAATTAATATGTGATCAGCTAGCAATACATATAACAGAATGGAAGTTGGAGGTGTTATTTGAAGCATTTAAGAAGTTTGCTGGATTCTTGTTAAAGTAACTGTTAATGTCACTACAGTAAAACATTGTAAAAAGTTAATTATAGCCATATAGTAGGAATCTGTTTAAATTATAGTGTATATACTAGTAGGTCCATTGCCCTAGTTAATCTGGCATTATAATTATAACATACTTCATTTTACCTAGTACTTCTGTTTATTAACATTGAAAGTGAAGGTAGTAAACAGTTATTTCTTCATTTGGAATGAAAGGTTACACCCTTGATAAAATACACATCACAAGTTTTAATTAGTTCTATACATTTTCTTTATATAGTACACGCATGTAAGTAGCCAATATTAGTTGTTTTATTGAGATTCATCTACATTATTCAACAGCATAGTGAAAGATTGCGTTTGAATATGATGCAACTTGCTTGAGCACTTGAGTCTTTGGGTTTGTGATCATTTGTATCCTCCAATATGTATTTTGAGGATTAAATGATTGACACTTTGACATGTTTCTCTGTAAGTGAGGTAATGTTTTTGTAATAAGTTAGCAGTAATTTATTTAAAATGGTCTCGACTATCAGTTACACTTTTATATATTTTTCACTTCATAACACATAATGATACTAGTTCTAATATATTATTGTATTAGTTATTGACCAGATACAGTCTATAATATTTTGAATAAGTTACTTTATGATTTCTGAATATTTATAACATAATATTTACTCCCACAGCCTTTTTTATATTATCAACAAGAATATAATATAACCATAGAAGTGATTATTTAAAAAAAATGTCATTGTCAAAATATAGCTTTCTCTTCACTGATTCTATGTAATTGATGAGTTTATTGTATTTTATATTATTATTTTATAAATAATTTTCTAACAAGTGGTGAGGGAGAGAAAACTGTTTAGTTTGTTGGGTGGTTGACTTGAGCGGTGAATGCTGTTCAGGTTAAGAATATTTAACTCCATGAAGGGGCCATTGGGTTACAGAACTTTAGTCTACTGCGTATTGTTTTTTTGTGCTCTTTTCTGGTGTCTACTACTTATACAATTTGGATTTACATTATTCTTCCATATATGTTTGACCATACATTTACTAATATTCACATCAATTCTGATGGAGTGAAAACTTCTGTTTTTTTACAAAACAAATTAATGGTCATATTACATGCAAACCCTTTTAATATGTTACATGTCTTATCTAAAATGTATATCCATTAATATCAATGGTTTGAATAATAGTTGTAAGAGGGGAAGTTTACCTGAAACTATTCAATTCCCAAGTTATCTTTTTACAAGAAACATACCTTTTAATTGAAGACTTAGATAAACTTAATACTAGAAGTTACTCTGTGCTTTCTAGTTCTCACCATTTTCAAAAGAACAGAGTAGCAGCTATACTATGGAATAATTCTTTACCTATTACTAAAGTTATTGATACATATAAAGATGATAAAGGTATGTCTTGTTTGGTTACAGTGCGCTTAATAGGAAAATAAATAACTATTGCATTCTGGGGACTGAGATTAACACTGTGAAACAACATTTGAATCAGATTATACAAGTATCTAAAGGAAACATTATTTTAGCAGGGGATTTTAATTGTATTGTAACAGACAAAGATTCTAATGCTTCTGATAAAAGAAGAATTTTACCCTCAGTAAAAAAATTGGAGGATCTTGCTGATACATTTCATATTAGAGATATTAAAGACTTTTCTGACCCAAATTCTCTGTTTTTCACACATAGACATGGCATATTTTCTAGAATTGGTAGAGTACATGTTTCAAATCAGATGATTAACAGCTTGGGTACAGTTAAAGTAATTTTGTGTCCCCTTTTGATCATAATGCTATTTCTTTTGAATTACTAATTAGTCCCAACTATTGTGCACAGATTAAAAGAATTCCAGCCTACATAACTACACTTAAGGATTTTAATGATTTCATTACATCAGAAATTCACTACTTCTGATACTTGATTAAATTAAGATGAGTAACTTTGCTGTCCAGACTAAGAGACGTAGTAAACTTAGTCATATTAAAGAGATTTACTCACCTAAAAAAAGAAACATGTTACTGAAATATGAGATATATTAATGGAATTTAGAGAACAATTCAATAAAATTAAAATTAATCAGAACACAATTTTATTAGATTCTAAAGAAGTAGTTAGAGCCTTTAATTATTAAAAAATATACCAAAAATAAATTATCAGAATTACAGGCTGATGCACTTGATAAACCAATCTCAATGTCTGAAATTCAGCATCAAATTAATATTTTAAAATGAAATAAAGGCCCAGTTAATGATAGAATTATTCCTGAAATCTATAAAATGATGCCTAAAGAAGCTCTGATTTTATTACACAAAGTCTTCTCCTTATGCCGAGATCTAATCAGTTCCATACCTCTCAACCTCTTAGTGCAAGAAATCTGGGTAAAGCCTGTCAAAATGGGGGGACAATGGGCCAAAAATAGGGACATATTTTAAATATTGCTCTTATAAACTTAGAAAGTTGCTAGAGGAAACAGGGTTAGTTTTAGCATACATTTTCTGAAGGATATATGAGGTCTGAAACTGAAATGTATGTCATTATTTACTGACATAAATCCTCAGATCATCATGGTGATTTATGAGAAAAATACAAATTTTATGTGGAAAAGACCAAATATATGAGCCAAAAATCTGGACATTCTGTGAAAAGCTGGGCATTGAGAGATATGATCAGTGTCCCTCCTTCTTAGAAATGCACTCTTATTTCTACCCATATTAAAGACTGGTAAACATCCTACTAGATGTTCCTCATATAGGCCAATTTCTCTTTTAAATGTTGATTATAAAATGCTTTTGTCTATTTATCCTAATAGGTTGAAGAAATTCCTTCCATTTTTGGTTGATGAAGACCAAAAAGGTTGTATTTTAAATAGGAATACATATGACAATACTAAAAGTATTAACCATAATTGATTTTGCTTATACTTCAAAGGATAGTTTAACTCTAATTAGCCTGGATATAAAGGGTGCCTTTGATTCTGTTAACTGGGATTATCTTTTTTTTTTTACTTTGGAAGAACTACATTTTTCTAATAATTATTTGTAACTTATCGCTCATCTCTATAGAGGATGTCAGGCTTACATCAAGATAGGTACTTACACTTCTCAAAATATTCAAATATTTAAAGGAACTAAGCAAGCTTGCACTTTGTCTCCTTTGCTTTTTTACTCTTGCTATGGAGCCATTAGCTAATTTTATAAGGCTGCATCCAGATACTGAGGGCTTCACATTAAGTCTTGATGTGACTTCTATAATTCAGTTGTTCACAGATGACATCCTTCTTACTATTAAAGGAAATAATGCTTCCCTTTCTGGTATTTTTGAAACTATGGAAAATTTTCAAAGGAAAACTGGTCTAATTTTCAATTATAGTAAAACAAAAATACATGGGCGGCCACGGTGGTGCAGCGGTTAGCATTGTCGCCTCACAGCAAGAGGTTCTCCGGTTCGATTCTCGGCTGGGGTGCCTTCTGTGCAGAGTCTGCCTGTCCTTCCTGTGGTCGCGTGGTTTCTAGTTTCCTCCCACATCCTAAAGACATGCCATAGGTGGATTGGACACTCTAAATTGGCCCTAGGTGTGAGTGTGTGCGTGGGCGCGCCTTCTGTGGAAGGTTGGGCGCCGGGCTGGCAACTCAACACCGTAAAACTCCACTGCCAATCATGAGCGGACAAATGATCCACTGTGGCGACCCCTAACCGGGAAAAGCCGAAAGAAGAAGAAGAAGAAGTAAAACAAAAATACATCCTATTCATTCTAATATTAATAGTTGGAATGAGAATTTTGCCAAGTATTGAGTACAAACAGGCAAGTTAACATACTTAGGAATAGTATTAGCTGATAACATTAAGGATACAACAGACTTTAATTATAATAGTTTATAATGAATTTTATGAATAAATAAATGGAGTAAGTTCTCCTTTACAATGGAAGAGAGGGTTTCTATCACTAAAATGATTACAGTGCCAAAGTTACTATACATTGTACGGTCCTTATCGCCCCTAAATCATATATAAAATAATTCAATTCAGTGATTTTAAAGTTTTTGTGGTTTCCAAATAAATGCAAAGCAGAACTAGCATATCATATGAGAGGTTAGTCTACTGGAAGAAATGGTTTAACAGATCTGGAACTGTACTCAATCTCTTATGTCACATAAATTATTTCTTTATTAGTTAATAAACATTATTCAGCTAAATGCAAAAAGTTTCAAGAAGCTCTTTGTTTTAATATTAATAACATATCTAATTATAATAAACTGTTAATACTAAACAATCCATTTAATTGGGTGTTAAAAGATTATTTTACAACAAATAAGTTTCAAATACATATTTCACACTACATGTCAGGTTTACTAAAGACATTTACATATTTTATTTATAGAAACTCGGTCTATAAACCCTGGATGTTTCTTCTCTTTCCCATTGCTTCCACACAACATATTTCTTTAAATCTTGCTAAGATGGTGTTATTTAAGGAAAATAATCTCATGCATTGGTTTCAATTGTTGACCAAGGACAAATTGAATTCTGTAGATTACCTAAACGTGACTTAAGTAATATGTGTTTGGAAATACAATCCTGCAATCAGTTTATGATTGATTAAATTGACCTAATGTCACCAAGTACAAGAATTTCTGTTCCTAAGTTATTAACTCTTCTGACTATATTTATACAGCAGAATTTACCTAATAATGGCAAGCTTTCAGAAATATGCAAAATAGAATTGAAACAAAAAATATTCAGAGAACTATTGGAATTATTTATTTTCAGTTAATAATAATCCACCTACTAATAATGATAAGAAATAATATTGGAATCATCTAAGTTGACTACTTTTTCACTTAAATGGAGACTGTTCTCCTGGAAATTTATATACAGGTCATTTTTATGCCTCGCAAAATGAAATTAATTAGTAAGAAAAAAGTTTTGTGTTGGAGATGCAAATTAAAGACTAAGGCAGATTGGTGTCATATGCTGTTTTTTGATTTTATAGTTCTTAAATCCTACTGGGATAATATTAATAGTTTCCTTCAAGCTTTATTTTCAGATAAGTTTGTTTTATTCAAATCTTGGATTCTATTTAATACTCCGGTCCCTGATTGTGTAAAAAAAAAATTAAATATCCTCTTTGTTATGGTCCACTTTGGCACTTTCCAGAAAGGTTATAACCAGAAATTAGAAGACTGAGACATCTCCCTCTTTTATGTAATTCAAAAATATCACAACTGAATTATGTCACCTGGAACTTATGACCATTAAATCAAGATCCATCAGAAAAACTTCATCTTATAACCTGTGGTCTAAGCTAAAAGACTTATTACACAAACAGTTACTGAACTTTCAAGAATAATTTAAATGTTTAAAAGATCTTTGTAAATTTTAATTAGTGGACACCTTTGTAAATACTTTAGTTGTGTGTTTCTTGTTCTTTGCACTGTCATTTAATTTGTATATTACATTTAATGTTAATGATTATTATCTTGTTAAAATGTAATAAAAACATTGTAAAAAAATAAACAAATTGAACTTTGGAGAATCTCTAATGTAAGCTTCATATGAATCTGTTAGGAACAAGAACAGGAGTTGAACATGAATATTTAAATGGCTGTAATGCTTTTGCTATTATGACTATTCAGAATCATACTGTTCAGTGGAGAAATGTTTTAAATCAAAGTTTACAAAACAGCGACTGTTTGAAATCAAATGGCTGCACTGAAGTATTGCTCACTTCAATTTTGATTACAGTAAGTTTATAAAATATGTTCAGAAAAGAAACTTAAAAAACAGGTCGTTCAAATGACTATGTGGCACAAATGAATTAATAAACAAAGAACCCACTGGTGGAATAATTGACACTTTTATTAAAATACTAAAAAATGTTGAGCACCTTCATATATCACAAACACAGTGTGAGACTTTGACAAAACAAACTAATTTTGTTAACATGGGTATTTATAATAATATCCCAATAAACTGCATAATGGCAATGCATATCTGGAAATAATCCGTGTCACCCAATTAATGCAATTAAAAAATGTTGCCAATTAAAATAACTAAGGCCAATCTGAAAATATTGGATATCATTCATTTGGAGATAAAATGTCACAATCTTTATTTTAATAAGTGTCTAGGATTCCAACAGCAAGTTTTTGAGTTTATAGACATGAAACCAGTTTTTAACAATATTTCATGAACAAAGTAAATCTAAAAGCAAGCATTAGCCTGCACAGATAGTTGCCATATTAAACTGAAGGAAATGTCAAAAAATCTGATGATCTAAGAAGCAAAATGAGCATGATTTGAAATTTAAAATGAATTTAAAATTGAATTAAATTGAATTATGTTGAAATTTAAATGCTTTTATGATAGGTCTATATCACAATGTCAAACTTACAAAAGTTTGATCATTGTAATAGCAAACCAACAAAACCAAAAAAAACAGAACAGGGATTTTTTCCCCCCAGGGAAAAAAAAATCGCTGTTCTGTGACAAAAATAAAACTTAACCTTAAACTTAAACTGAAGTGGGG
>NC_056735.1:483230422-483437922 GCF_019279795.1 Protopterus annectens
AGACAATATACACAAGACACATGATTGTCCGTAATAGACATTTTCTGCCCATAGTCGCACCTCTTGAAACCTGACTTCTGTTTCTCTTTTTGGTCAGTCATAATATTAAGCAGCACACAATTATCAGATCCCTGATAATAAGAAACAAAATGGTACTATAAGGAGTTCAAAACTGTTGAACTTTCTACCAGCACACAATTATCTAAATATTTATAGCAAAATATTTATAGCAAATAGCGAATCACACTATCTTAAGACTAAGTATAAAGGGATAGGGACATCAAGTTGACAGAGCCCTGTTCAACTATAGCAGTGAAGCACAGAAGTGCCTAAATGAAAAAGAGGGCAAGGCCCAACAGCAACCACTCCAAAAACAC
The DNA here is from genome assembly GCF_019279795.1 of Protopterus annectens. Classification (NCBI taxonomy): domain Eukaryota; kingdom Metazoa; phylum Chordata; order Ceratodontiformes; family Protopteridae; genus Protopterus; species Protopterus annectens. Next base: position 483,230,800 of record NC_056735.1, read on the forward strand.
CAACACAGCTAAATATCCACACAACAAGAGGGATACATCCCTAAAAAAATAACAGGAACAGATTATCTATCATTTAACTTTCTTCCTAACTGCAATAAGAATATTAACTCCACGAAAAACTATTAGTACTATTTGTCAAAAGACAGAAAAAGAATTATACTGGCCCGAGCTCTCTCAAGAACTTGCGATCCATTGCAATGGCAAACTAGATCTGAGGTTAGTCAGAGAGCATCATGGGATAGGGACTGTGCCTCGAACTACTCAGAGATCTTGAGCTTGGAAAGCGGCTGGCTCGGAGCCGATGGATTGGCTCCATACTCCACCATGTGTAAGAACAAACAACGAGATTTAACAACTTCACATTAAAGGTTACCTTTCTGTCCATAGTGAAGTCAGTCAGCCACAGCTAGGGAGGGCAGTGTAGCACAATCCCAGCACCTGTTGTCCAAGTTACACCACAGCTGAGTTGTAGGCATGTCTCAAAATAAGATTGGCTACTGTGATCACATATGACATTTGTGGCTGGAATTTAAGTTTAAGCAACACTTCCAGTGACTGTCTCATTTCATCTGCCAGTTCGAAACTTAATATATGAGACAGACAGTCTATCAACCTCAGGGGAAAAAGCTAAAAGATAAGGACATGTAAACAAACTTCTTAAATCTGATCACAGTTTCTGATTCCTTTTCTGAGGAAGGACAGCAAGGGTTTGTGGGTTTGAGAGTATTTGAGGCCAGACACAGGCACAATTGAATCAGACTTAGTCTAGTAAGTTCAGTCTTTAGAAGGCTGGCAGATTTTCTATGGTATCTTCTGGACACAGGTTCATTGTAGGCCATTTTAAGCCTAGCCAAGTTTTCTTCCAAAACTAAGAATCAAACCTTATACCTTGCACCTGTGGGGTTAACACCTAACCATTATACCAACCCAACCCACACAATATGTAGACCTAACCAGCAGCTGAACTATTTTGTCTACCAGAAACACCACCTGGGCAGAAAGTGTGGGGGGGGGGCAGAAAACCTCCTACAAGACTCTGTGAAGAGAGGTAGGAACTGAGAGCCATCCTTCTCAATCTCAACTGTCTGAATATAGTCCCAAACATTTGGTCATTGGGGAGATGTGGGGGACTCTATACTCTCTTCATCCTCCATATTTGGGATGAGAAATTCTGCAGGGCAGTCCACATGCTACCTCTTGCACATATAGTTCATACCAGTCCTTTTAGGTAATGGGTATAAAGAGGATGAAGATGCCATAATTGGTCCAGATACCTCTGAATGATCTTACATGAGACTCCAAGCTTTTCAGTCTTATTGAAAAAAGAGGTGGACTCACAAATGTTTAGGTAAGAAAGCATTTGCAGTTATGGATGATAGAGTGGTGGAGAAGAGGCACTAAGGATACTATATAAAGAATGGTTTAAAGCAGCACTGTCAATAGTGATATACATACAGCACTCAAGGCTCTGGGCATTGACCAGCACTTACACCAATTGAGTTACAGGTGGACTAAGCCATAATCCCCAAAATTCTGGCAATGACTGACAACTCCTTTGAGGAAAATGAAAACACTGTGATCTGTGCTAGCATGTCTAGCAGGAGATTGGTGTATATTTTCAGATTAACTTGCATTGCATGCCAGCATGTCTAATTGTGAAATGTAGATATGTTTTTTTTAAATGTTGAGCATTTCTGTGTGTATACAGAATGTTTAAATAATCTGTCAGTATTTTGATACATTTCTAACTGTGCATGTTTGAAAGGGACATTCTAAAGTACTGTGGAGAATCAGCTGAACAGTGACTGATGTCATTAGAATGTTTCTGGTTGATAGGTGGATATTTAAACAGCTGATTGACAGGAAAAGAACTTTTTCAAACAGCTGTTATTTTTAATTAGACTGTTTAAGCATTAGTTTGCTAAGTACTGAGCAGTTTTGTGAAGTGCTGTGCAGTCAGTGGACACCCATGACAGAGAACTCACCAAAAACTGTAAGTCTGCCTTTTGCCTTGCTGTTATATGTTAGATTAAATCAGGGACAGTATTCTTTAGATTAGGAAAGGTTAGTTATTAAGATAAAGTTTTTTTCCAGACTAATGAACTCCTATACTGCAGTTTAATTTTACATTTCAGGTGACTGAGTTTTGGTATTTATTGAAAGTTATTGATTTACATTCTTGCATTCATTTTACTTATTATTAAATGTTTTTCATTACTTTGTATTGTGGCTGGAAATCAGTGTTTTTTTTTTCTTTAGAGATTAGAGAGCTCTTCTGCCTGTTTGATACTCCCCAGGTCACCTTGAATGCCTGGCTGTTCTGGTCATAGCTATCATTTATTTTGATATTTCATTTTCATAACTGGATACCCCTTTAAAAGGGCATGGAGGCACTCTGATTGGTGGCAGTGTTACCATATTATTTTGGGGAAGGGACACAACTGGAAATTTGTGTCAAACTTTCCTAGAAGTGTCTGGATGTGTAAGATTTAAATTTATTTTGAGTGTGAGTATATCAGAGGTCTTAAACTGGGACACACTGCTCTGAAGTGTATAATAAGAAAATACATTTGGGGTGGACAGAAATATATGGTCAAGTCCCAGGAAAATAGAGCAAGTTCCTGTTGTGTTCATAGGGGCACATTGTGAAATATTACTTCTGTTTAAGTGTCAGTCTCATATTGGAGTCAGTAGTGAGGAATGAAGCTCCTTAGTTACTGACTGAGGATAGTAAGTGACATCACGTTAATTCTTGGCAGTCTGGTGAGATATAGCTGGACGTCACATCATTGGTGTCAGTGGTGTGGGATTTTTAATTGGATTACAGTAGCCTGTGGGTAGTTGTTATTAAGATGTGCATTCCTGACAGCCACAAGGTAAACATTCAGAATTTCAAGCCACCACAGTTTTATTTATTTTTTAGTTAGATAGACAGGGATAGCCTGATGACATGGGAGTCTGGTTGGTAGATTGTGAGTGCAACTCTTCAGAAGAGTTGGGGAGAAAAGGGATCTCTACTTGACAAGCAGAGCACAGCTGCATAGGAAAGGAATATCCAGTGCTGCACATGGACATAAGGGAGCCTGTGGGGCAGTCTACTCCACAGTACACCAGTAATGGGGGAACTACCTATCCAAGTGCACAGTTAGGGATTAGATGTTTCAAGTGTAACCAGAGGGGACACATAGCAGTCAAATGTCCATCGAGGCAAGGTGAGAAACAAAAGTAAAGGAGCAAGCACGTGGTGATGACAAACTGTCAGTGGTAAGTTGTTTAGAAACAACTGGGTGCCAAATTATCACCAAAGTTTATATCCTGTCTTAGTAGACGATAAACAGATAACTGCTAAGAAGGACAAAGCTTCTGATATAACCATTGTGAGGCCTGCAGTGGTTAGAGAAGAGCAGTTCTTGCTTGGGCAGTCCACTCCAGTCACAGCATTGGGAGGGACCCCATTCCAAATATCTCTGGCTAGCACCCATCTTGACTGGGAGGGTGGAAGAGGAAGCAAGCAAGTAGGGGTGTTTGAGGATATTCCTGCAAATCTGCAAATGTCCTGATAGGGAATGTCTTTGATGATGCAATGCAGTACCTTGTGTACATGCAGTGACACACAGTCAGGCTTGGAGAAAGGCATGTAGATTTGGTAGTTTGGGAGAGACCCAGAAAGATGTCATACCTGAAGCTGAGACTGGCGTGGTGGCTGTTTCAGAGAAGGTGCTATCTCGTAGCAGTTAGCAGTAAGTCTGAATGTGAGCCACAGCTGCTGGTGGGTATTGATGTTCCCTTGGACATGGTGATTGTGAGGATGGAGGTGAGTGGTGGTACCCATGGTGGCAATGAGGCACATCTGTTGGAAGTTACTAGGCTTCCTGTGGGAGGGGAGCTTGTGTTTGAGAGAATTCCTGGAGATGTCCTGATAGGGAATTACTTTAATGACACACTACACTGTGTACATGCAGTGACACATAGTCAGGCTGGGAGAAATGCATGTAGGTCTGGTAGTCTGGGAGAGAACCAGACAGATTTCATACCTGAAGCTGGGAGTAGTGTGGTGGCTGTTTCAGAGAATGAGCTATCCTGTAGTAGTAAGTCTGAATGTGAGCCACAGCTGCTGGGAGGTACTGATGTTCCCTTGGACACGGTGACTGCAAGGAGGTAAGTGAGAGTACTCAGAGTGACAGTGAGGTACAGCTGTCAGAAGATACTAAATTTCCTGCAAAAGGGGAGCTTGTGAGGGTCACAGATGTAGAGCTGAGATAGGTTCAATGTACGGACTCTACAGTACAAAGCTTGAGGGAGATAGTTAAGGAAACACTTAAGGATCAAGGAAGAGGCGAGTCTGTATACAGGAACACAAAGGTTTGCTGTATAAACAGTGGACTCTTAAAGGAGGGCTGGAAGGTGAAGTAGTGCGGCACTTGGTAGACCCTAGAGCCTACTGTCTGCCACTTCTAGCTACAGTCCTTAATATTCCTTGGGAGGGGGATATTAAAGCAGAGAACGAAGGTTTATTGTATAGAAAGTAGACTCCTAAGGGAGGGCTGGAAGGTGAGGTAGTGCGGCAGCTGGCAGGGCCTACAGCCTACCATCTGCCACTTCTAGCTAAAGTCCCTAATATTCCTTTTGCAGGTGATCTTGATGTAGGAAAGGTGGCAAGTGCTTTGCTAGAAATTTTCAGCAGAGTAGGTTTTTCATGGGAAATACTAAATGACCAAGGTGCCAACTTCATGTCAGACCTGCTGACTTGTCTGTGGAAGTGTTCTGGGGTAAAACATTTAAAGAACACTCCCTACTATCCCCAGACTAATAGTCTTGTGGAGAGGTTAAACTATACATTGAAGACTATGCTACAAGCATTTACAGACCAACATGTTAGGAAGGACTTGAATAGATTATGTAGGGCAGGATTAACCATTAAACCCAGTAAGTGTCAAGTGGGTATGGCAGAGGTCACTTACTTAGGACACAAAAAGGGAAGTGGTAAAATTAGGTCAGAATCTATCAAGGTGGAAGCTATTCAAGTGTGGTCAGTTCCTGTTACTAAGAAACAAGGGAGGGCATTTTAGGGACAGTAGGGTACTATAAGAAATGTGTGCCCAATGACAGTACCATAGCTGACCCCTTATGGGCCTAACTAGGAAGAGTAAACCGGACAAGGTAGTGTGGACCACAGATTGTGAACAGGCATTCTGAAAACTAAAGGAGATTTTGGAAGGACCCCCTGTGTTAGCCAACCCAAATTACAATAAAGAATTGATTCTACAGGTAGATGTTTCAAATTATAGGGTGGGGGTTGTGCTCAGCCAAGTTTCTTCAGAAGGAAGAAAACACTGTGGTGGGGTTAATAATGCTAATGCAAATAGATTTTCCAGGAGAAGAGTGGATTGATATCCCCATGTAGACCCATTTTTCTCAAGTGTCAGCTTTCAAGGGTCATTTGAAAATTGTGCTTGTGTCATAGGAGGGATGTGAAGAAAATGAAATCACTATCATCTGTGTTAGTATGTCTTGCAGGAGATTTGTGTATATATTCAGATTAACTTGCATTGTATGCCAGCATGTCTAATTGTGAAATGTAGATAAGGTTTTTAAATGTTGAGTATTTCCCTGTGTATACAGAATGTTTAAAGAATCTGTCTGTGCTTTGATACATTTCCAATTGCGCATGTTTGTTAGGGTTGCCACCAATCCAGTTTTTTTCTGGACTATCTGGAAATCAAATTGATTCTCCGGTAGTCTTGGAAAACATTGTACAAACTCGGTATTCTATTTCAAAAAAGGATACAGCCTATCCGAGTTTGTTAAATCGGTTGATTTACTATGCTTTTTTACAGAAAAGCATAGTAAATTGGCTGAAAACAGGCATCAGGAATGGGAAAAGGGGGCGTTCCCACTATCTGACATCACAGTGATGTCACAAAATGGGCAGAGCACAGACAGGGAAGGGCGGGATTGGTCGGGGTTACAGGTGATGTGAGTGGTGTGGTCTTTGGTTTTAGCCACAATGAAAGGTGGCAATGTTAATGTTTGTCATTCTAAAGTACTGTGGAGAATCAGCTGAAAGGTGAGTGATGTCATTAGAATGTTCCTGGTTGCTAGGTGACTATTTAAACAGCTGATTGACAGGAAAATAACTTTTTCAAACTTCAAACAGCTGACTGCTATTTTTTTAAAATTAGACAGATGAGACTGCAGTTTTTCAAGTGCTGAGCAGTTTTGTCAAGTGCTGTGCAGTCAGTGGACACCCATGAAAGAGAACTCACCAAAAACTGTAAGCCGGCCTTTTGCCTTGCTGTTGTGTGTTAGATTAGATCAGGGACAGTATTCTTTAGATAGATTAGGAAAAAAGAAGTTATGTACTCACCATAACATTCCATGTTTGTAGTCCATCTCGCCCTTCATTCTTACATATGGGTTCAGAGCCGATCCTCGGCTCCGACTCGGCTGATTACAAAGCTCAAAGTCTCTTAGCTGGCTTGTGGCAAGGTAGGTATCCCATAGTGCACCAGTAAGAATCCCCAGATCTTGTTTGCTGCTGACTATAAGAGTGATAGAAAAGGTTATCCACAAGGAAAAACAAAGATGAAAGGTCTCCACCCTACCAAAGGTAATACTATCCTGTCTCCAGATCCTCCAAGGATGGGGGTAAGTGGGTGGGTTCGTAAGAATGAAGGGCGAGATGGGCTACAAACATGGAACATTATGGTGAGTACATAACTTCTTTATATTCTGTAGTCCTATCTCGCCTTCATTCTTGCATATGGGACAGTGTCCCGAGCACCTTTTTCTCGGGTGGCTCATGGGAATATACTCATAAGAACCGTGAAACCAAAGGAAGCTCTACCCCTGGAGGTCAAATCCAATTTGTAATGAGTAATACAGGTATGAGGGGTAGCCCAAGTTGCTGCTGCACAAATACTGTCAACTGGAACTCTGGCTTGAAAGGCAGCAGATGTGGATAGGGATCTTGTGGAATAAGCCTTAATTTTAAATGGAAGGTTCTTTCCATTGGAAGAGTAGATAAAAGAGATACAGATGGAGATCCAATTAGATAGAGTTACTTTAGAGACTGGCAGACCTATCCTAGTTTCAGAAAAGGATACGAACAATTGGTCTGATTTTCTAAGTTCCTTAGTTCTATGAAGGTAGAATTGTAACGGTCTGTGAATATCAAGTTGATGAAATTTATATTCTGCGCTGTTTGAATGATTAGGAAAAAACACAGGCAATTCGATAGTTTGGTTCAAATTAGCCTGAGAGCAAACTTTAGGGATGAAGGAAGGGTTTGTACGAAGGGAAACTCTGTCTTTATGAAAAATCAAGTAAGGAGGCTTGACTGTCAGTGCTTGCAACTCTGACACCCTTCTAGTGGATGTAATAGCTTCTAGAAAAATGGTCTTCCAAGACAGAAACTTCAGTTCACACGAATACGCGGGTTCAAAAGCAGGGAAGTAAGTTTGGACAAAACGAAATTTAGATCCCAAGGAGATACAGGTTCCTGAAAAGGAGGTCTCAGCAAGGTAGTGCCTTTAAGGAAGGTTTTACATAATCTGCGAGCCATCAGATTAGGCTCATGTTGTCCCAAATGAAAAAGTGATATAGCTGCCAGTTGAACTTTAATTGTAGCAGCAGCTGATCCCTGATGGAAAAGTTTGGTTAGGAATTCTAACACCAAGGGGATGGATGCTGTGTAAGGATCGACATTTTTCTCTTTTGCCCAGATAGAAAATCTTTTCTATTTGCTAGCATTTAACCTCCTTGTGGAAGGTTTGTGGGAAGATGTAAGGATATGGGTCACTGCAGGTGAAAAATCATGAAGCCTGACTAGGGATGGAAGTGGAGCAGCCACTCTGTCAAGTTGAGGGTGTGCAGGCAGGGGTGAAGGGAGCCTGACATGTGTGTCAAGAGGTCTGAAACTGGGTCCAGAGTCCATGGATTGTTTAGGAGATGAGGTCCAAGAAAGGGGAACCAAATCTGACGAGGCCAGTAAGGAGTGATCAGAATCATTTCGCTTCCCAAGGACTTTGCTTTCTGGATCACTTTTGATATGAGCGGAAATGGGGAAAACGCATAAAGAAGTCCTGGAGGCCAATTGTGAAGACGTGCATCTCTCGGTGACTTCTCCGGAGCGGGGATAAGGGAGAAGTAGCTACTGCATTTGGCATTGACTGGGCTGGCAAAAAGATCGCAGCAAGGCTGTCCCCATTTGTGGAAAATCTGTTCCACTACTTTCTGATTCAGAGACCACTCGTGCGGCATCAAAATTGCCCTGTTGAGCTAGTCGGCTATCACATTGGTTGTCCCCAGGATATGCATTGCTACTAGAAGGCGCTGGGAAGATATTGCCCACTGCCAAACACGAACAGCCTCTCGACAAAGGGGGGTAAGATCTGGTTCCTCCTTGCTTGTTTAGATACCATACCACTGACATATTGTCAGACTGGATTGCTATCTTCCCTAGAGGAAGAAAGTCGTGAAGTGCTTGCAACGCTAGAAGCACTGCTCTCATCTCTAGGACACTGATATGCAAGTGAGCCTCGTGATCTTGCCATGTGCCTTGGACAGACCTGCCTAGTTAATTCCCCCCACCCTATCAGGGAGGCATCCGTGGTCATAGTAGCAATGGGTTGGTGAGGAAGGAAGGATGTTCCTGTCGTCAGCTGATCGTGCTGAATCCACCAATGAAGGTCCTTTTTGCAAGATTCTGTTATGAGAATATGATGAGACAGAGGCAGTTGTTGAAGAGACCACTGGGGAAAAAGTAGCCATTGAAGAATTTGCATATGTAATCTGGCCAGCGGAACTAGATTTATGGTCGAAGCCATGGTCCCTAAAAGTGTCAGCACTGTCTTGGCTTTTTTTTTTGAGGAAGTAAGCTGTATATCTGTTGTCTGAGATTTTGAATTCTGTCTGTAGGAAGACGAGCCATCATGGTGACTGTGTCTATTTCTGTGCCTATAAAAGTCACAAATTGAGAGGACAAGGCAGACTTTTCCCAATTTATCATAATTCCTAGCTGGGTACAGAGCTGGATGTTTGAATCCCTGGCTTGTAGGAGTAGTTGCCTGGTGGTGGCAGTCAGGAGCCAGTCGTCCAGGTACGGAAACACTTGGAATCCACTACATCTCAAGTGAGCTGTCACTACCACCATGCAATTGGTGAACACCCTGGAGGCTGTGGTGAGACCAAAGGAGAGAGCACAAAATTGGTAATGACTGGCTCCCAGCCGAAAGCGTAGATGACTCCTCGATGCTCTGTCCATTTTGATGTAGTAGTATGCATCTTGGAGGTCTATGGAGCACATCCAATTGTCTTTCCCTAATAGAGGGAGTATAGACTGCAGGGTTACCATTTGGAACTTGGACTTCTTTACTGATTCGTTTAGTTTGCTGAAGTCCAAAATGGGCCTCCAGTCCCCTGTTCGTTTTGGCACTAAAAAGAAACTGGAGAAAGTTCCAAATCCTATCTGGTCTGCAAGGATGGTTTAGATGACTCTCTTTGAAAGCAACTTTTGAACTTCTATGGTTGCTTGATCCCTGTGATTGAGTGGAACATCTGGGATCTTCTTGGGGGTGTGGGGTGGAAGAAAGAAGGGTATGGAGTATCCTCTGGTGATTATTCTTTGTACCCACTTGTCTTAGGTGATGTTCAGCCAGGCTTCTGGATACAAAGATAAGCGACCCCCAGACTGGCTCCAGAAAAGTGCAGCGAGGCCACACAGGGACGGTCACAAAAAGAATCTCAGCCAGCCTGGTTTTGCGGACCCTCCCCTGTCTCTACGGCAACATCTACCATTAGCTCCTCCTCCCCGCCTCTGAAGGAGGAATCATCCTGTGCATCTTGGACCACATTTTCCCACCTCTCTGACCCTTGGGGTATGGTCTAGAAGGGACTGTAAAATGTACTCCCATGGCAGAGAGAGTTTTCCCTTCCTGTTCGCACCTGGTGAGTGTATCTTTTACCTTTGGTCGAAACAAAGAGGAACAGTCGAAGAGGGCATTGGTAAAAGTAGATTTGAAGGGCTCCACAAAATTACATAAGTGCATCCAGGAGTGTCTCCTAAGGGAAACCCCTGAACCCGCTGCCCTACTCACTCCATCTGCTGCATAGGAGATCAGCCTTATGGAGGAGTTAACAATGGAGTTTAAGGTGGACAACTGAGCAGTAACTTCAGTTGATGTACCTTGGAAAGTATCTCCTAGGTCCTTTAGGAGATCTCTTTGAAGCCTAGTAAAATGTGTGAGGTAATTCAGCGATCTGAGAGTAAAAGCCACTGAAGAGAAGATATGCTTCCCATATCTATCCATCATTCGAGACTCCTTGTTCGGTGGATGGACAGATGTAGTAGCCTCTGCTAGTTCCATCTTTGTGGCTGCTGCCACCACCATGGAATCTACAGCCACACCTTTGGTCAAGAACTCTTTCTCTTTGGGGGCTGAGAGAAATTTGTTGGGTCTTCTGGGGACTGGTTCCACAGCATCAGGAGTTTCCCATACCTTTCAACTAACTAGGTCCAGGAGCTTATCAAAAGGTAGAGACACCCAAGATGCTGAAGGTTGAGACCCAAAAGCCTTCAGGTATACTGACTCCTCATCAGAAGGGGTGACAGTGGGCCAGCTGCCTCTCTGCTTTAGGATCTCTAAGATATCTACAAAGGAGATATCATCACAGGACGACCTAGGGGACCCTTCTGACTTCTCGAGGTCAGTGTCTGAGGTGATGGACTCATCCAGGGAGTCTACATGCTTCCTCTTGCATGTCCTCTTTCGAGGGGGCTCCTCAGAAGGGTATTCTGGGGAGGTCTCAGAAGATTGGGGTCACCCAATGGGGGTTCCTGAGGTTGTGGTTCTCTGCTGTCAAGAGAGAGAGATGGTGCTGAGACAGAGGTCAGTGCTTGAGAAAGAAGAGTATCGGTACCCTTGTGCGGAGCTGATGACCGAGACAGCATTCTCCTCATCATCTCGAATGCAGATCTCTGAGGACAGCCCCAGTTCTGATGAAATGAAAGTAGCCCTTGGCTCCAAAGTGATCGGCTCTGAAATGAATGTGGGGTCCGAGCTCAACCTAGCCGACCACCAATATGTAGGCTCGGCACCGAAAAGGTTCGGGTCCAAGCATCCCTGTCGGGGTCGACTGGTGAGCTTCGGCTCCTAGACACCAAGGATGGCGCTGAAGGTGTCGGAGCGGAACTCGGCTCTGAGACAGCCACAAGGGGTGCTGGAACCGAGGATTCCACAACAGTGGCACCGAAATCTCCGGCACCGAAGGACCAACACGGCTCGGAGGAGGAACAGCAACAGGGAGAATGGCCTTAGATGGCTCCAGAACTGACTAGGTCAGAGCCAGCAACAATTATGGTAAAGCATACGACTTCAAAAGTCGAAGCACTACTCTCTCTACAACATCTTTCAAAAGGCTCTTGGAGGATCTGGATTACAGGGTAGGTGACCTAGATCTCAGTAAAATGGGAGATCGTAAAGTTGGAGACCGGCAATACCTCTCTAGACCAGCTTCAATGCAATTTTATAATAGTTGGCTCCGAAAGAGTTGGGGCCGAAACTGCAGTGCCAACATCGATGACCTCAACTGGCTCTGAGGACAGTGGAGCCAAAGAGGTAGAAGGCTTATCCAGTTTTAAAGTTTTCTGAGGAGGTCCAGACAAATAGTTGGTGCAGGAGAATGTCTCTTTGCCGACTTGACCTTCTCTTTCTTTGAGGAGTGAGACTTAGAGGATGATGAAGAGCTAGCTAAATCCTCCTCGAAAGAATGCTTAAGGAGACCTTCCAGTATTAATTTGTTCTTCCTTTCTTGAAGAACTCTAGAGCTGAAGGAGTGACAGAAAGAACAAGTTTCCTGTAGGTGAATGGCTCATCAGTAATTGACATTTTGTGGGAGCACTTAAGGCACTTTTTAAAACCCGAAGGTTTATGATCTTTGCACTCCTTCAACATGTCTTAGTACAAACAGAAGTTCTAAAAAGACAGAAGAGAGGACAAGGTCCTCTAACTTAAATGGTCCTCGCTCTTTAAGAAAAAACTACACACAAAAACACAACCGAGGACTAGGTCCTCTAACTTAAATGGGCCTAGCCTAGCTAAGATAACTCACACACAGATGAGCAGATGACAGAGGACTATGTCCTCTAACTTAAACGGGCCTAGCCCTGTTGAGGAAAAAACACCAGAAAAGTTACATAGAGAACTAGGTCCTCTAACTTGAATGGACCTAGCTGTGGGAAACAGGAAGAAGCTAAGTCAGAAAACACCACAAATTGTAAATTTTAAACAGCAGGCAAAAACTAGCCAATAATAGTAAATGACACTGCACACAATAAACTATTCTACTGAAAACTAGAAAAACAAGGTCCTAACACAAACGCGGACCTACGCCAATAGGAAACTATGTCAAAAACTAGCACACAGAAAGGATACCACTCGGAGAACAAAATACCAGCCTAGAACGGCCAACAAGTTCTCAGCAATAACTACGGAAATTTAGCAAAACACTACTATTTACTACCTATGAAAAACTATTACTAAGACTATGTAAACTAAGCTATCTTATAAGCAGAAATATCAATAAGGCTATAATAATAATAATGAAAAATATGCTACTTAGCCACGGCCAAGCAAGAAGCACTTCTGAACTCGTTGACGCGACAAACGAGATCTGGGGATTCTTACTAGTGCACTATGGGATACCTACCTTGCCACGAGCCAACTAAGAGACTTTGAGCTTTGTAATCAGCCGAGTCAGAGCCGAGGATTGGCTCCGAACCCATATAAGAATGAATGCGAGATAGGACTACAGAACATGGTTAGTTATTAAGATAGAGTTATTTTCTAGAATAATGGACTCCTATGCTGCAGTTTAATTTTACATTTCCAGTGACTGAGTTCTGGTGTTTATTGAAAGTTACCGATTTACATTCTTGTAATCATTTTACTTATTATTAAATGTTTTTCATTACTTCATATTGTGGCTGGAAATCAGTATTATTTTTTTTTCTTTAGAGATTAGAGAGTACTTCTATCTGTTTGATCCTCCCCATGTCACCTCGAAGGCCTGGCTGTTCTGGTGATAGCTATCATTTATTTTGATATTTAATTTTCATAATTGGACACCCCTTTAGAAGGGCATGAAGACACTCTGATTGGTGGCAGCATTACTGTATTATTCTGGGGAAGGGGCACAGCTGAAAATCTGTGTCAGGCTTTCCCAGAAGTGTTTGGATCTGTGAGATTTAAAATTACTTTGAGTGTGAGTGTATCAGAGGTCTTAAACTAGGACAGATTGCTCTGAAGTGTATAATAAGAAAACACAGTTGGAGTGGACAGAGGCATATGGTCCAGTCCCAGGAAAATAGAATGTGTTCCTGTTGTGCATTAAGGGGGAAAATTGTGAAATATTACTTTTGTTTATGTGACAGTCTCATATTGGAGTAAGTAGTGAGGATTGAAGCTCCTTGTTAATTGGAGTTAGTAGTTAGGATTGAAGTTCCTTAGTTATTGACTCAGGATAGTAAGGGATGGCACATGGTGGGGTGAACAGAATGGTTGCGCTAGGTGGAAGAGGATGCAATACAATCTCATCTGCAATGCGCAAGTGGACTGTCAACAATGCACTGCTGGCATTCATTGAGGAATGCAATTTGGCAATGCATTCTGTTTGTTTATTTAAGCAGCTGTAGCTGTATGGTACTATACTAGAGTACCAGAGCGGAAGAGCAATGAATACCAAGAAAAGCTTTTTTATACCTCAACTTCAGTTTGAAGGGGCAATGCTACTGTTCTGGTTTTAGTCTCCATTATAAACTACATACCACAAAAATCCAAACTTCAGCAACAGTAATAATATAACTTTGAAAACTTTCCAAAAACAAAAAGAACATAACTGCTGAGGAAAATAGAGCAGCCAGATAGCTAAATTCAGTAAACTTTCCAAGAACAAAAAGAACATAACTGCAGAGAAAAAAGCACAGCTGGACAGTTAAATTCAACAAATTTTCTCTAAAACCCAGGCAGAAATATTCATCCACTGAGCTCCTCTGTGACTGATTTTGAATAGCCACCCATAGTGACAAAAGTCTTCAACCTAGCATTATAGGCAGTTGGACTACCCTTGTTTCTCCCACCAATATTATTGACTTGGGTCTCTTGTGTAGCAATTACCTGATGTAAACAGACAACCCTCTACTAATAACACACTCTAGTATCGAGTGTGAGAGATGTATTTACACCAAGAATCTACAACCCATGCACTCTCTCACTCAAATCAGCAACATGGAGAAGGTTGTCAACTCACCCACCACTACATGTGTTCATAGTACCACTACTCATACACACAGTACACATCAAACATGTAAATCTACATATGCAGAGGTTCTCTTGAAAAACTTATCGAAACACCAGAGACTGCCAAAATGCAAGAATGCTACAACTAACAGTCCCCACAGCAGCCATGACATATAGCAACACCAGTATCTCACCCACCAAGCCAGTAAGGCATAACACTCAAAAAACACATTTTCTTGTCATTGGAGACTCAACAGTGAGATATAGGATGTTCCATTCACCAGGTTGGACAAGGAGAAAGTCACGGTCCCAGTGCCGGGATTCATCAGATCACACATGCACTCAGGTCCCCCAGCAACATGTACCATTATGACTCTGCCATAGTTCATGTTGGTGTAAATGAACTGAGACGTACCTCACTGGACTATATGAACAGAGACATGGGTGAGCTCTCTGAGTATGTGCCCCAGACAGGTACGTCCTTAACCTTGAGCAGCATACTACCCTCCCCTAAAATGATGTCACAGTATAAACAAAAAATGGTTGATTTCAATAACTGGCTCAGTTTTAGGTGTCATTCGAAGGGATCCAGTTCCTGTCAGCCTAGAAAGCCATGTTCGACAAACTTCGCTGCTTTGCCAGAGACAGTTTGCACCTGACACCTCTAGGCTTTCTGCTACTGGCAAAGCCTCTTGTCTCGCCCATAGTGCCTTTTTTAGACAAGGTCTCAAAAACAACATTACCGACTGAAATTAATCAATCAGAACAAAATAAGGGTTATACTGCTAAATGCTAAGAGCTTAAACCAAAAACTGTATTCCCTGGAAGCACATCAGTCACTAGAAGATGTAGATAACCACACAACATAAAAAGTAAAAAACAAAAAATATAAAATACAACAGCCAGAAACCAAAGAAAATGCAGTTTAATACTTCTCCAGTGCTTTGGCAAAGCCTTCAAGGAGTACAAGAAATAAGGGAACAAACCCTTACTTAAATACCCATTCAAACACTTCAATTAACTAATTAGAACACTTAATTCAAATCAGTAGCTTCCAATTATACTCTAGGTTGAGCCCTCTAGGACACATAGTATTAAATTTCAAGATGAATGCACGTTCTTTGGATAACAATTTCTTTTTATACATAGTATCTGAACAGAAGCCTACAGGAATTTTTTCTAAAATAGTAGCTTCTGAACCCATAAGGTTTGAATTATGAAATTCCCAAAAATGTTTCACTACAGGACTATCAACTTTTTTATTTTTGATGTTTCAAATGTGTTCCTGTAGTCTACATTTAACCTTCCTTTTACTTTCTCCTGTGTATACAAGATTGCAAGGGCATTATAAAGCATAAATTACACCTTCGTGTCACAGTTAAATTTTTCAGATGGACAAAAAGTTAAACCATTTATACATTCAAATGTTTTCGTAAGGTAAACACATACATTATTATGACCACAAGGAAAAGTACCTCTAGATGTATTAATGGCAGAAATGGAATTTATAGCAGGAAATACAAAATGGTTATGTACCAAAATGTCTCTTAAATTTCTGCCTTTCTTGTAGGCTATACCTAATATAGGAGATAACATATACGCCAAGTCATTATAGGTAAACAAAAACTTCCAGTAATATTTTACTAAATGTATTAATCTAGAACTAAATACTCCATAAGTAGAGGCAAAATACATTTTCCTCCTATTATTGCTTGTTATATCCATACCATTACCATATGTGTTAGCATTATGAAATCATTCATGGTGTTTTACAGAGGGCTCAACAACCCCATCAACAACCCAACAACTTTATTAACAGAGGCATGTATAGAATTTTATCATAGCCTCTGGATAAAAACATGGAACACATTCTTTAACTTCAACATTAAAATCACAATCATTATTGCAGAGTCTTCTTAATCTAAGACATTCACTGTATGGAAGAGAAGAAATAGTGTGTGGGGGATGACAGCTATTACCAAACAAATATTTACCCCCATCTTCAAATTTCCTATGGACTGTAGTGAATAATTTATTTTCATCAGTAATTTTAAGAGTAATATCTAAAAATGTAAGTTTTCTACCTACTTGTAAACCATTAAAAGTGAATCCAAATTGACTTTTATGTAAGCATTCAAAGAATATATCAACTTCTGACATACCCCCTCTACATGCAAATATAAGATAATCAATAAATCTGTAGCAATTAACTACAAACTTCTTAAAAAAATTATCTGTGATATAAATGTTCTACTTCATATAAACCCATCATCATTTTGGCATACATGGGGGCAAAAGGTGCCCCCCCATGGCCGTGCCATGAAGTTGATGGAAGATCACATTATTAAAAGTAAAATAGTTGTTTCTTAAACAAAAATCTAACAATTCTAATATATAATTACCTTTTGGTGTGTCACCAATAAAATATTTTACTGCTTCTAACCCATATTCATGCTGAATATTAGTAAATAAACTACAGACATCAACCGTAATAAAATATGCATCATCAGACCACTCAAAATTAGACAATTTCTGTAGAAAATCCATACTATCTCTTACATATGAAGGCAGTTTTATTATATATGGCAGTAAAAATGTATGTAACAGCAAACCAATTTTAGTTAAAAAAAATATTTTGAGCAGATACAATTGGTCTGCCTGGGAGGTTAAGAGCATCTTTGTGAATTTTGGGTAGGCAGTAGAAAACTGCCATTTCAATATCTTCACAGTTAAATTTCTTTTCTACATCCATTTTAGTAAGATACCCTAATCAATGCTGTTTATGTAACACAGCCTCAAAATTACAATAATGCTAATAATATAAGTTTGCTTATCATCCAAATGTAGCATACAGATAGTAAAATATCGGTAGACATTCATTATTACAATTTTTCCCACTTTGTCAGATGGTTTAATAACAATATTTTATTTCTAGCTAACATTTGAATTTCATGCCAAAGTCAAATTACAAATGATAGCATGTTTATCTCATGAAATTATTATATTCACATTCTACTGCAAAATTAAACATTTGCAAAAAATGTTGAATACCATCATGAGTGGGGGAATAAAATCACTTCTATAAGCAATTTCAGCAGTATTAAGAAAACTGTATGCATTAAAATTACTTTCACCCTCTTTACTATCATCCATATCTGTATTACATGTATGAAAACTGTCCTCAAAACTCATATCAAATCAAAATCTTCAGAATGCTCAACATTATCACATATTTCACATTTCTTAACATCAAAGTAATGAGCAAGATGTAATTTACGACAATCTAAATACATCACATTTTAACTCATACAAATGTGGTATTACAGTTGGAATGAATTTTAGTCCATAATTAAGTACTTTCAACTGATTATTAGTCAAAATACACTCTGAAATATTAAAAACAATAGAAGAGTCAAAAAATTAATCAGTACCATTTCGATTTCTTATTTTGTCGCATATTGTCCCTTGGTTGAATGGAATCTGGATGCAGGCATCCTTGTTTGCGGTCATTGGCAATTTCTTCACCATTTCTGGCTTCTCTCCGAAATTCTCTGTTTAATTTCGATGGATCCTGGGCAGCGGGTAACACTGGAAAATGTTCGCCGTGTTGTCCTGTTTCTGCTGACTCTACTGACGTGGCAGATACGTCAGACACAAAGGATATACTCTTAGAGGAGGTAGAAGATTGGTTTAAGGTGGTATTGTTGTTTTGTATGTTCTTTCATTCCTTTTTTCTCCACAAAAAGGCACGTCCACCTTCATAATCTCTTAGCTCATGCTTAAGTTTGGTACTTTTTTGTTCTACAAGCTCAGATTCGTATATTTTTTAGTTTTTCATTAATATCCATTAATTGAGTATCCAAAATGTTAGAACTCAAATGTTTTGATAGTTCATTGAAACAATGAGCTTAAACCAAAAACTGCACTCCCTGGAAGCACGTCAGTCACTAGAAGATGTAGATGTCTGTGCTGTCACAGAAACCCGCTTCAAGGTCTCAGAGAGTACCCCAGCCTTGCCAGGCTACAATGCTTTCCACACCTTTAGATCACAAAATGAATGTGTGAAAACCAAAGGTGTTTATATTACAGATAAATTCACCTCCCGTCTATTTAGGCTGGACAACTCCATGGAGTTTCTCCAGGTCCAGTTTACAGTTTGTAAGATCCCCATTCAAGTCATAGCTAGTTATAGATTCCCCCTCCATGGCTCACGACGCCCGCAAAGCCTACTCGACAAAACTGGAGACAATCCAAATTTTACCAAACACACTAGTTATGGGGGGTTTCAATTATCCCACCATCAACTGGAAAACCTACGCTAGCCCTAACTCGTTAGTGCAAAAGTTCCTTGACTTTGTTAAATTCAAATGCCCTGGAACAAACTGTCCATACCCCAAGGGGAAAAAAACATTCTGGATCTGGTCCTCACCAGCATATCAAACAGATGCACTGCCGCAACTGTCGGCCCCACATTAGTTAAAACTGACCACAAATCAATCACCTTCAAGCTGGCACTAACACCAGAACTCACAAAGGGTGAAATCAGACTAAAAAACTTCACTAAGGCAAACAATATCTTCCTAGGTGAAGGTATAAATGCATTCCAAGCCCCACTCCAAGCTGGCAGTGGTAACAACGTCAAAGCTTACACTAAAGCCCTGCATAATCATTTGCATAAGAGTATAAACCTCTGCCATACCAGAAAGAATCAAAGCCACAGCCCCAAGTAAAAAGAAGCTGCCATAGTGGACATCCAGCATCAACAAACTACAATAAATGCAAAAAGGTTGCTGTCCAAGAATACAAAGGCAAGGTCCCAACAATGGAAAAGCACCCTCCTCAGCCTCAACAGACAAATAAGACAACTTGTCAAATCCTCCAAAGGCTGCTTTGAGAGAAACTTAGCAAATACAGCCAAGGATAACCATAAGGCCTTTTACAGCTACATACATAAACTAAAGGGAAGGAACTAAGCATGTGCAGAAATAGTGGCCAAAGGTATCACAGACACTGACCCCACAGAGATAGCAAACCTGCTAGTGGATAGGTTTAATGAAAATTTCACACTCTTATCCCCTCCTAATTTACAACAATCCTTTCCCAAAACTCCCCCTACCCTACATATCTGAAGAGCAGGTCCTCAAAGCCTTGTACAAGGCAAAAAAAACAGCCTCTATGGGACCAGACGACATCCCAGTCTGTCTTCTAAACAGGCTAAAACATGAACTAGCATCACTACTAAGTACCCTTTTCAATCACAGCCTAACCACAGGCTTTGTTCCTGCAGAATGGAGAACAGCAACAGTTATTCCCCTTCACAAATTCAGACCCATAAGCCTTACCAGTGTCATCTGTAAGGCCATGGAACGTATCATTATGGACCTCATAAATAAAAACAAAGGTGACTTACAAACTATGGATCCTACCCAATTCAACTTC
Source organism: Protopterus annectens (assembly GCF_019279795.1). Lineage (NCBI taxonomy): Eukaryota > Metazoa > Chordata > Ceratodontiformes > Protopteridae > Protopterus > Protopterus annectens. The sequence goes on from NC_056735.1 coordinate 483,250,536, forward strand.
ATAAAGGGCAGATCCTGCCTGTTAAATCTGGTGGAGTTCTTTGAAAATGTGACCAAGACCATGGGCGAGGGCAAATCTGTGCACACAGCATACCTCAACCTGGCAATGGCTTTCAACACAATTCCACATTCAGGCATTACCAATAAACTTAGCAAACTGAATGTAGAACCCTTTGTTGTAAGATGGGGTTGCCAACTGGCTCAGAAACTGGACACACTATCAAAGTGGGTTACTCCATATCAACCAGCAGACCTGTTACCAGTGGGGTACCACAGGGGTCAGTGTTGGCCCCCTCTACTGTTTGGTATATATTTCTTAGAAGTTCAGGTCAAAACTAAGGGGTTGTGGCTAACCAAGTTTGCAGATGATTGCAAACTAGGTGCAATCATTGAATCCCTAAATGATGTCAGTATACTCCAGGAGGGTCTCACACAGACCAACGACTGGTGTATTAGTCACAGTCTCATATTAAATGCATCCGCATTCTCTTCGGAACAAACAATGTCCCCTCAAGCTATCAAATCACCAACATAACCCTAAGTAACCATGAAGTGGTCAGGGACCTGGGATCACATGTTGACTGCAACCTTAACTTCCACCACCATGTGTCTACTGTAGTAAGGAAAGCTTTGTACATGGCACACTTGATTACTAAAGGCATCGCCTCGAGAGAAAAATAAGTTATAACCCCCCTATACTCGGCACTTATCCTGCCCATAATTTAGTATAACATCCCGTTTGGCATGTATCGTACTAGGTACCTGCAGCAATTAGAGAAACCTCAGAGGTTTCTAACAAAGAAGATCAAGGGGCTCCAGCATGTGCTTTACAAAGACCAACTAAAGTCCCTGTCTCTATACTCATATTAGACTTCTTAGGGGAGACTAATGCCTGGTCTACAGAGCAATCCAAGACCCAAATCTAATGAACCTGCTGCATATCCGTAAATCAAATGGGACTAGGACTACCCATTCCAGGGACCTACATGGGGTCTGCGACTTAAATAGGACATGCTGGTGGGACAGATTTATCTCCCAGTGACTGCCATGTCTTTGGAACAGGTTACCAATTCACATGAAACAGAGCACCCCTGACACTGTTCAAGAGGAACCTGGACGAGTGGATGGGGCACTGTAAATTCTTACCAGGGATACAGCCCACAACCCTCCTGGACATGGGCAGTCATCATTAAATGTAAATTTGCGTATTGTCTAGCATTTCTATGGTATTATATTGGGATGAAACGGGTAGGTTTAAAATGACCTTCGAGTCGATAGCCTAGTTAATCTCCAGTGATCCTATAAAAGGGGTGAAAAAATGAAAATGCCCAAGACCAAGATACAGGCAACTCAGTTAAGTCAGAAAAAAAGAAAAGCCAGACCTAAGCTTACACTTGGAAAGTACAGGGAAGTAAAGGAAGATTGAACATATACTAAAAGGAACTAATAATTTGAAAATTTTTCTTGAAAACATTTAAACAATGAAATATAGCGTGGAGCCATTTTTATATGTTTCTGCTTCAGTTTCTAGCAAAAAGTATTAGGAAAATATTTTTTCTCAGAGCATTATGAATAGAAAGGCTACTGTCCTGCTAACACTTCATATACCTATTTGTCTGATGTCAAAAGGCATTTGACCTAATATTGATGAGAATAAACTATGATATATGATGTTGTCCACTCCCAAAAATGGTGGCAGCATTTGTTTTCATTTTTCATATTGACATTTTTGAAAACTGTGCTTCTCAAGTTGGTTTATTTACTGTCGGAAGGATATAGTTGGATGAAAGTTGGAAGACGATGGAGTAGGCTTTGTCCTTCCAGCATTTAGTGTTCATCTCAGTATTCTTTCACCTTTTAGCTGTTTATTGCTGGAGTACAGAACTTTTATATGGAGTAGAATTGGAATACTCAGAAAGTGAGAGTTTCTTGTCGGCAGGGAATGGAGAAAGTACAGCTGTGTAATTAAAACGTCCCGTAACAGTCGATGTTTGAATGATCACTGCTGCATTAGCCTTTGCTATATGGGTTATATCCAGCCAAGGATATTAGAGTCAACCAGTTTCCAAAGCTTCAGGACACCTTTCACACTTCCAAATTCATGCTGAGCTGACTAAAACACAAGTTTGGGTGTGAAGCCCTTCTTCAGAGCTTTCTAAACAGCAGACAGAAGGAGGCTATGTCCTGAAAGTACAATGTTAGGAGCAACAAAAAATAAATGTCCACACCTTGACATAGCAAAAACACATTAACAAATTGGGGGGGGGGGCTGGCTACTGCAGCAGTGATCATTCAAAAATCTATTGTTATGGCAAGTTTTACTAAAACAACTGCACTATGTTCATCATACTGATCACTGCTGTAGTAGCCTTAGCTATCTCGGTAGATTACCTTAGCAAACTACATTTAGGAGGTGGAAATAGAGGAGTCCTGCATCCCCTAGAGAATAGTCTTAAGAAAGATTGATCTGGATCAAGAGAAGGAATCAAGTTTATAGTGCTTTGTAAAAGTATGCACAGAGGAAAAAAGTAACAGCATCTAGAATCCTTCTACAATCCAACTCTTTTCAAAAAGCCACAGATAAAGGCAAGGCTGTTGTAGAGTGGGGCTTGATCTTGCCTGGAAGAGTTTTGCTATGGTGAATATAACAAAAGGTAATAGCCTAAAACAACCAATGGGAAATAGTCTGTTTTAACAAAGGTTGCCCCTCTCCTTACCTTCACAAGAAATAAACAAGCGATCCAAAGATCTGAAAGATTTGGTTTTCGCAAGATAGTACCCGACATCCAAGGTATGGTGCATCTTTTCCTCCTCATTTTAAGTTCAGGAAAGAAAATGGAAAACTGGATATCTTGGCTTAACACAAACTCAGATACCAATTTAGGCATTAAAGAAGTAGTAGTTCTCAAAGAAGCCTTGTCTCTATGGAAAATGAGATGGGATTGACTCACCAAAACAGCTTGCAACTCGGATACCCTTCTTGTAGTGGTCAGACCAATCAAAAAAATTGTCTTCCATGTTAAGAACTTCTAGTCAGATCAGCTGGTTCAAATGGAGCAAGTGTAAGCTTCTCTAACACAAAATGAAGATCCAAGGAGGTGCGACCTGTGTTCTTGCCTTTTATGTAAAATCCCTTTCAAGAATATTTTGACATGAAACAGCATTGAAAGGAGGATCCATGCACAGACATGCTGAAAAGGCCAATAAATATACCATGATACAGAAATAAGAAAGTTCACTGGATACTAAGTCACACAAATATTGAAGAAGCAGAGAAAAACTAGCCATGAATGGGTGCTGGTTATATTGTTGGCACCAACTAGAAAACCTTTTCCATTTGCTAAAATATGATTTTCCAGTAGCAGACTTTCCTGCCTCCATAAGTACCTGCAGCATATCCTCAGTAAACAGGTGCATAAAAGGAATTGAGATGCTATCATCCAGGCAATCAACTGAAGTTGATTGATGTTGGGGTGTATCAAACACTCCTGTTCTTGTGTGATTAGATTCAGTCTGTGAGGAAGCATGTGCTAATTGCCTCTGGCCATTTCCAAAATAAGGGAGAACCGCAGTTTTCTGGGCAATAAGGGAGTCATCACAATGATCTTGGGAGATTCATTCTGAATCTTCAGATGTGTCCAGGTTATTAAAATTAATAAAACTGTTAAAAAAAAAAGAAGTGTCCAGGATATTAGTGGAGTCCTGGAACAGAATCTTGCAAGTTGATTGTTCAGAGAGGAGGCAAAGAGGTCTACTTGAGGAACTCCCCACAGATAGATCAAACCTTCAAAGATCCCCCAATCTAGTTTCCATTCATAAGGGTCTACCCTGGTTCTGCTCAGTTTGCCTGACACACAATTTTGCATTGATGGAAAGTAGGATGCCTGTAAAGTCAGAATCTGCTGTGAAACTGTATCACAAGTTAACAATGCTAGTCTGCAAAGGGGTAATGACTTGGTTACCCCTTTCTTGTTGATGTACCACCTGACTGTCATATTGTTTCTAACCACTTAAATAGGTCCCTGGGACCAAATATGTTCAGAGAACTGAGTGCATTGATCAGGGAAGCATCTCCTTGATATTTATGTGCATGCATCTGTCCTTGGTGTCCCACATCCCTTGCACTTTTATCTGTCCAGAAACTGCTCAACAAGCAAATTCCAAAGTACCTGTGGTGACTGTTTGCTTTTGAGCAGAGAGGGAGAAAGGAAGACCTAAATTTAAGGATATCTGTTGTCTCCACCAAAAGATTTCTCTTCTGACAAACCCCAGCACTGGGATTTGAAAAGATAAAGGGTGTTAATGTTAATGTTGGGACAAAAGAGATTACCACCATATGTTTATCATGAGGAGTCTTGCCAGGGCTAGCATGAGAATCACACAGGCCATGTGACCCAAAAATCCTGACATACTCCCTCACAGTGACCAAAATCTGAGTGGAAAACCTTATAAATAGACCTAGATGAAGATCTGTTTTTTTTTTTCCTGTGTAAGAAATATTTTTGAATGTTCTCTTGGAATCTCAGCTTGTGTAAGAAATTTCCCACTTGAGAAAGATTTCTGACACTTTGAAAAAGATTTTGCAAAGATAAGAAAGTCATCTAAATATGGAAAAATGCAATCAGTTACTACTGGAGCTATACACTTTGTCAACATACTTGGTGAAGTGGATAACAAAAGGAAAGGCAGAGAACTGATTATGTGATCTAGACGCACAAAACCTTAAGAAACATCTTAAGTCTGAATAAATAGGGATGTGATGGTAAGCATCTTTTAAGGGTAGCTTTGCCAGGAAACGTGAAAGAGGAATAAGAGGTAACAGGTTGTGAAGTGGGCTCTATTGAAATGTCGGCACTCGAAATACTGAGTACCAAGAAGCTGAAAAAAAAAGACCAAATCACCATACCTGGGAGAAAGGGAAATATTCTGAGAAAAGGCATCTTAGACTTAATATATGTAACTCTGCTTTTCGGCCATTCACTCTCCACGTTTCGGGACTATCTCTAGTGGGTACTAACATTTTGAATGGTTACTGCGGTGATGGTGCTCCGGTAGCATTGTCGCCTCACTGTAAAATGTTGTTCTGTTTGATTCTCAGCTACAGCGTCTTCTGTGTGGAGACATGTGTGAATGGGCGTACCTTCGTTGAAGGTTGTGCATCAGGGCCGGCAACTCGGCACGTAAATATCTACTGCCAATCATTAGCGGACCTGAGTTCCACTGTGGCGACTCCTAACTGGGAAAAGCCAAAAGACACAACAACAACCTGTGAAATGAAATCCTTTTGAATTTGGACTCTATCAAAAACAGGGTTAGGAAAGAAAGATCAAGAACTGGTCTCCAAGAAATTTCTTTCTTTGGCACTAAAAAGATCCTTTAATAAAACCCCTTCTCCACCTGAGAAGGAGGAACTGATTCAATCACGCCCTGAGACAGAATTTGTTGAAGAACTGTTAGAAACAAAAGAGTCTGATCTGGAGGATGAGGACTGAACCCCTGGAAATGAAGAATTTCCTTCCACTGCCATCTGTAACCTTGATGAATGATTTTTCAGAACCCATTTGCCTGAAACTACCTGAAGCCAAACAGAAAAATTGAGTTTCATACTTTCTGAAAGAAAAAAGGGCCAGGGTAGGAGAGGCTCATAAGAGTACTTGAATAGTCATTCAGACATGTTGGACTGTCCTTCATTTTGGGAGGTTCAAGACTTTCTTTTTGGAAACCTCCCTGCAATTTATTCTTAAATGTCTGTTTGCCTGTATTTCATCCAGATCGTTTTTTCTGTTTTTTTTTTTTTTTTGTTACCATACCAGGATGAGGAGATAGAAACATGCTTGAAAAATTTGGAGAGAGATTCCCTGGATCCTCTTCCACCTTTCATCACATTTTTTGATCACCTCTGCAGCAGAGGGGCCAAACACAATCTCTCTCCAACAGTGAATTCAGAATTTCATTATTAACATCATTTGGGAGGTTCTGAGAATGTAGCTATGCAAACATCCTCAAAGCAGTACCACTGACTACAGCTATGGGAGAAGTATCAACAGAGTCATTCACATACTGTAAGAATAGGTAGTAGCCTGTGTAACTGAAGAAACTAAGTTACTTAAAGCAGCTTTTTCTTCACAAGAAGAAACTGTTGATAAAACATCCCTCATACTGTCTGTCAAAATTTATCAGAGCAAACTTTAACATATGAGCCTGACGATTCAAAATTCTGAAAATCAAAGTAACAGAATTATACACTTTTCCACGAACCTATCAGTAATTTTCCCATCTGTATCAAAAAGATTAGGATTGGAATTAATTAAGTGCTTAGCAGCAGTGGGATCAACCAAAGTTATAGCTGCTGGGTCAGGGTTAGGAGTTGTGTATAAAAATTTAAAAGACTGATGAACTTTTAAAAGTTGTATCTGGCTTTGTAGGGACAGCTGGCTATCAGAAAAATTGCAGGCAGTATCACATGCATCCTTTAAACCAAATTGTACAAGAGGAATGGGTGCAGGTTCTGGAAAATCTTTCTGTAACAAATCATGGTATTTTCTGAGGTTTTCAGAAACCTCAGTGTTTTCCCAATGAAAACACTGGTGTTTTCTAGTAATGGTCTCACAAAAAGAGAAACCCCCACAGGAAGAAGCAACAGCTGTGCTCTCCTCTGTGTCTGAATCAGAAATCTGAGGGAAACAATGTATCTCTCCCTGCATCTTCTTGTTTAAATTCAGATTATTGAATCTCTTCAGAAAAAGGGGAACTCCTTTCTTTTACCAGAAACTACTTTACAAGAAGGATAAATAGCTTGAATTAAACCCTGCACCAAGCCTAGTAAACTACTCCTATCCACAGAAAATTGAGGGGGAGTAGATGCATGTGTGGCTTTTTGTTTCTTTGTGACAGGAAAAATAGGGCTGAAAGCATTACTAATGGCAGCAACAGCTTCTCCACATATGGGCACAACATTCTGACACAACAGGGAAAACTGCCCTGTTCCCTGTCCCAGGACCAACAAGAGTGGCTCTCTCTTGCTCAGTAAGGTGACCCCAGCAACCACCACAGAGGACACAGTTAACCCAGATCCATAGAGCTTTAGGTGTTACACCAGAGGATCCAGGGTAAAAGATGAGTGGTGTGCATTCCAACAAATGGCCTCAGCAGAGTCACCCACCTGTGGCTGAGGCAAATTGCTAACTTGCTGTGGTGGCAAAGGCTATTTGCTTATTTTTTTTTTCTTTTTTGGGGGCTGGAAGAAGGACCAACTGTGGGACTTGTATTCTGTTCCATGTTCAAGCTGAAAATGGTGCCTCTTTCCCATGGAAGAAGAGCAGCATTTGTAGGTAAACACAATCAGTCCACAAAAGTTACTTTTTTTAAAGAAAAACACAGTAAAAAGCACTCTAAAACACTATGCCAGTCACAGAAAAATAAAACAGACACAATTTATCTGCAAAAAATGTTTTCAGTTACTTTAATCCCCATTTAGACTGAGAGAGAAAAACAAGCATTCCATTTAAAAGAATGTTATGGTCTCAAGATGGTCCACTAAAGCAAAACACTCCCAAGTTTTAAAATATTTTTCACGAAGTGGAAAGTAATGAAACAGCAACAAGGGAATTATCTGCCCAGGAAAAGAAGGCAGAGACTAACTGTTGATTCTCGAAAGCCTCAGAAGAGCATACTCTTCAGTAGCAGTAAAGCTCTGAAGTGCTTCATGCCCAAACTTGCCTTTTATTTATTTTATTTTATTTTGCATTTGTTAACCGGGGGTGTCTGACTGAGCCGAAAAGGCTCTTTTTCAGCAGAGGCCCGGGGAGAAAAGCTCCACAAAGAAAAATTACAGACACATTTAGTTATTTAGACATAATTAGTATACACACAAATTACAAGAGACACGTTTTTACAGTGGCATGCGGCACAAACAGTTACAGTGGAGAGAACAATCAAAAAAGATATTAATTTTAAAAATAAAGGTAAGTAATAGATTTGTGGTGTACAGCTGAACTTTGGAATGTAGGTAAAATACATACATAGTACACAGGTACAGTACATACATTGTAGATTAGCCAGTGTTTGTGAGTAAGATTGAAAAACTATTATAAATTGCTCTAGATTTAGTATGCATATGTTATCCGCTTTCACTAGCCTGGGGAGCAATCATGGCACTGCCAACTTTGCTTGAGATGTTGCCTGATGAGGTCTTTAAAGGAGGCTTTGGATGATGTGTTTTGAATGCTAGTAGGGACAGAGTTCCATTTTTTAGCCACCGAACTACTATATAGTGCATCTCCAAAGCTATTGTAGCTGTTGGTGACTTCTAGTAGTAGTTTGCTTGATGATCTAAGTGGCCTTTTGACTGAGTGATATTGTACTAGGTTTTTAAGGGCAGGACACTTATTGGGGAGGTAATAGATAGAATGACAGAGGCAGAGCTGATTGTTGGTTAGGAGGTTGGGCAGTTCAAGCCAGTGGAGCTGTCTCAAAGCAGTACAATGATGAGTTCTATATGAGCAATTTTAGTCAGCTCAACTTGAGTTGTCTGACAGTTTGGGAGCTTTAGAAGCTGTCCGGCTGTTATATTTTGGCATGATATAACCCATATAGCTAAGGATACTACAGCAATGATCAATATGATATCACTTTTTTGTTTGTGTTTGGGGATCATCAGATTGTGGAGATAGTAGACACTGTTTAATTTGGTTGTTGCAGTTGTAGGGAGTGCAGGAAATGTGATTTTTGGTAGCCACTGCAATATTCCTGCTGGGACAGCTGAAAAAAGAAGTTATGTTCTTACCATAATGTTCCATGTGAACTGTTCATCTCGCCTTTGTTCTTACACACGGGTTTGGAGCCGATCCTCGGCTCCGAGTCAGCCACATCACCAGCTCCACATCTTCGAGAAAGCTCGAGGCACAGTGCTATCCCATGATCCTCCGGTGCTAACCCTCAGATCTAGTTTGCTAACACTCGAAGAACCCCACTAGTTACTGCGCCCTAGCGCACAGAAATGCAACCACACTGTCTAATACTCTATAATAAAATAGAGGAGAAAAGATGCCATACCTGAAGTACAGTAGGAAGCTCAAGAACACCCACATCTAAAGAAGACTGAACTCAGCTCAAGTCGTGCCCGTTCTCCTAGACCACAGGACGGGGGATGGAGGGGGGGGGGATGTAAGAACAAAGGCGAGATGAACAATTCACATGGAACGTTATGGTAAGAACATAACTTCTTTATGTGAAATTGTTCGATCTCTCCGTTTGTTCTTACACACGGGTAGCGTCCCTAGCTCCTTTATCCTGGGTGGCTCAAGGGAGAACATTCCTGAGAACAGTGGAACCAAACGTCGCCCTGTCTCTGGAGTTTTTATCTAATTTGTAGTGGGTAATAAAGGTATGTGGTTTCGCCCAGGTTGCCGCCACACAAATGGTATCTAATGGTAAGCGAGTGGCATGGGCCAAGGAAGTAGCAACTGCCCTCGTAGAATGAGCGCTAGGATTAAAGGGGAGCTGTTGTTTCGATTCTGCATATACGAAATTTATACAGTCCGATAGCCATTTGGATAAAGTAACTTTCGCTACTGCTTCTCCCTTCTTTTGGTCAGCATAAGATACAAATAGTTGGTGTGATTTTCTGTATTCCTTAGTCCTGTCTAAGTAAAATCTCAGCTGCCTGTGGATGTCCAATTTGTGCAGCATGTATTCCAGCTTATTAGAGTGATTTTTGAAGAAGGTGGGTAGCTCAATAGATTGATTAATATTCTGAACTGAACAAATCTTTGGAAGGAAGGATGGATTGGTGCGCAATGTTACTCTATCTGGGTGAAAAATCATGTATGGGGAGCCGGACAGACAAAGCTTGCAACTCTGAAACTCTCCGAGCGGAAGTGATGGCAACCAGAAAGAGTGTCTTCCATGATAAAAATTTGAGAAGAGTTGTGGTGGCTGGTTCGAATGGGGGGAACATGAGCCATGATAACATCAGGTTAAGATTCCACGGGGTGATTGGATCACGAAAAGTGGGACGGAGGTGAAAGGTACCTTTCATAAAGGCTTTGCAAAGTCTGTGGGACATATGAGAATTATCTCCTAGACCAACATGAAAATTTGATATAGCCACCAGTTGTACCCTTATCGTGGAAGTGGAAGCTCCTTCCTGAAAGAGTGTGGAAAGAAACTCTAGTATCTTGTGTACTGGAGCCCCTGATGGATCTATACCCTGTTGCGAGGCCCAGTACGTGAAACGTTTCCATTTGCTATTGTATAGATTCCAGGTGGATGGCTTATGGGAAGATACAATGATTTGTTGAACTGCAGGGGACAGTAAGTCTGACCTGGCTAAGATGGGAAGCGGAGCAGCCAAGCTGTCAGTTTGAGGGACTTGAGAGATGTGTGGGGAACTCCCAACGAGTGCGTCAACAGGTCTGGCACTGGGTCCGGAATCCACGGTTCGTCCACCTGATGAGTTTGAAGAAAGGGAAACCAGATTTGTCGAGGCCAGAATGGGGCTATCAGAATGATGGTCCTTTCCAGACATTTGGCTTTCTGCAAGAACTAGGAGATTAACAGGACAGGGAGAAAAGCGTAAAGGAGACCCGGGGCCAATCGTGTACCAGTGCATCCCTGGGGGCACCCCCCCGGAGGGGGTAGTAGGGCAAAGTAGCTTCTGCATTTGGCATTTAATGGGGAATGCAAATAGGTCGCAGCATGGCTGGCCCCATCTGCGGAAAATCATTTCCGCTACTTGAAGTTTGAGGGACCACTCGTGGGGTAACAGGATGGCTCTGCTCAACCTGTCCGCAATCACATTGGATGTCCCCGGGATGTGCTTTGCTATCAGAAAGCGTCCGGTGGACAAAGCCCATTGCCAAATCCTGAGGGCCACTCTGCACAATGGATAAAACCTGGTTCCCCCTTGTTTGTTTATGTACCAGACTACTGACATGTTGTCTGTCATGAACTGTCGCTGTTCCCTGAGGCAAGGACTTGTGAAAGTGCTGCAATGCTAGAAACACTGCCCTCAGCTCTAGGACATTGATGTGCAGATTGTATTCCAAGTTGGACCATTGACCTTGGACTGTTCTTCCCTGAAAAAGCCCCCCCCCCCCACCCTATCAGGGAAGCGTCCGTGGTCACAGTCGCTGTAGGACTGAGTAATATGAACGGTCGGCCTGTTGTTAGATCCTGACTGTGCATCCACCAAAGGAGATCCCGTTTGCAGGAGTTCGTGATTAGGATCTGGTGAGACAGTGGAAGCTGTCGGTATGACCACTGAGCGAAGAGCATCCACTGAAGAATCCTCATATGCATTCTGCCTAGGGGAACTACAATAAGAGCAGCTGCCATCATACCTAGGACTCTTAAGATTTGTTGTGCAGGGACTTTCCTGCTCTGAAGAAGGATAGAAATCTGACTTCTGAGGGCTGATACTCTTGATGGGGGGAGATTGATTCCAGCCAGGGAAGTGTCCAAATCTGCCCCTATAAATGAGATACACTGTGAGGGCAATAGTGCAGACTTTCCAAAATTGATTGTTATGCCTAGAGAGGAGCAAAGGTTGATGGTGTAATCCCTGGCTTGCACAAGACGATACTCAGTGGTGGCGGAAAGGAGCCAGTTGTCTAGGTAAGGAAACACTCGGAATCCCATCTGTCTCAAGTGAGACGCTACTACTGTCATGCATTAGGGGGCTGAGGTAAGGCCAAAGGGTAGAGCACGAAACTGGAAGTGACAGGCTCCCAGCCGGAAGCGCAGATGATCTCTGGATGCTCTGGCCATCTTGATATGGTAGTACGCGTCTTTGAGATCTATAGAGCACATCCAGTCGCCCTCGTGTAGGAAAGGAAGGATCGACTGTAGTGTGACCATCCAGAACTTTGCCTTCTCCACGAAGGTGTTGAGTTTGCTGAGGTCCAAAATTGGTCTCCAGTCCCCTGTTTTCTTTGGAACTAAAAAGAACCTTGAGTAAGTTCCGGATCCTATTTGGTCCGCCGGGACTGGTTGGATGACTCTGTTTTCGAGCAGCCTTTTTATCTCTACGACTGCCTGGTCTTGCAGATTGGGTGGAACATCTGGGAGCTTTTTGGGGGCAGGTGGAATTTTTATAAATGGAATATTGTAGCCTCTGGTAACTATGCTTTTTACCCAGGAATCTGATGTGAGATTTAGCCAGGCCTCTGGGTATAAAGCCAAACGACCCCCGACTGCCTCCAGAGTAGGACAGCTGGGCCTGCACTCAGGAGTGCTGGAAGGGCTTCCCAGAGAAAGTCTCTCTGTCGCCCTGATTTTGCGGACCCCCTTTGCCACTTGGGCGGCATCTTACATTTCTTGTCCCTCCTCTGCCTCTGGAGGGGGCATCACTCTGAGTGGGCTGAAAGGATCCCTGAGTCTTTCTGAACCACATTTTTCCGCCTCTATGCCCTTTGGGGTATGGTCTAGACGGGGTGGAAAAATTCTTGCTCGCACCTAGTGAGAGCCTCCTTTACTTTGGGGCCAAACAAGGAAGCACCATCAAAGGGGGCGTTTGTAAAGGAAGACTGGAAGGATTCCGCAAAGGAGCATAGGCGCAACCAGGACTGCCTCCTCAGAGCAATCGCTGAAGCTGCCACTCTACTCGATCCTTTGGCTGCGTAAGAAATAAGCCTCATGGATGAGTTCACTATGGAATTGAGGGTGTTAAGCTGTGCTGTCACTTTTTCGGAGACAGCAGCATCTGTGTTACCCTGGAGAGTATCTCCGAGTTCCTTAAGGAGATCTCTCTGTAGACACGTGAAATGCATAAGGTAGTTGAGCGATCGCATGGAGAAGGTTGCAGAACTAAAGACGCACTTCCCATACCTGTCCATCGTCCTAGAATCCTTATTAGGAGGATGGACAGAGGAAGATGATTCGGACATTTCCTTTTTAGTGGCTGCCGCCAACCACCATAGTATCCACAGGAACTCCTTTCATAAGGTAACTCTCGTCTTGAGGGGCCGTGATATATTTGTTAAGTCTGCGGGGGACCGGTTCCACTGTATCAGGTGATTCCCAAGCTCTATGGGCTATGAGTTCCATTAGCTCGTCAAACGGTGGGGTCACCCAGGAGGTAGAAGGTTGAGCCCCAAAAGCCTTCAGCAGTACCGATTCGTCTACAGAAGGGATAAGGGATTGCCAATCTCCCCTCTGTTTCAAGATTTCTAAAATGTCAGCAAAAGAGACATCTTCAGAGGGGGACCGTGGGGACCCTTCTGCTTCAACCAAATCAGTATCAGATGTTAGAGATTCCTGTGGGGAATCAATGTGCCTCCTCTTGCACAATCTTTTCCTCGGTACATCCTCAGAGGGGGCTTCTGGGGATGCCTCCGAGGAAGTAGGGGCGCCCTCTGGGGCTTGCTGAGGCATTGGGTCTCGACGCTTAGCAGGGACCGAAGGTACAGAAGCAGAACACGGACCCTTTGGGGAAGGAGAAGAAGATGTCGATGATGTATGTGTCTGTTCAGACAAGACCTTCCTCATGATGTCGAAGGCACCGATGCCCTGATCCAAGGACCCCACCGGTTCCGAAGAAGCCGGTAGCCTCCCCGGAACCGGGACCATGGGCTCTGACCCTGAGGACGGAACCGAACTGATCTGAGCCGAGGCCCCGAAAGGAAGAGTCGGAACCAAAAGTTTGGTTCGACTGTCCACCACGGAACCTAGGAAAGACCATCGGCTCCGAGACCCCCGGCTGGTTCCGAGGGTGTCGAGGTTAAAGGTGTTGATAGCACTGCTGGAGGCTTTGGCACCGAGGGCTCTACACTCATTGGCTCTTCGATTCCTGGCTCCGACAACTCAACAGGTCTCGGAGGAGGATTGGTCGAGGGGGTGGGAAGGGTCTCGAGTTCTGAAACCAACTGGGATGAAACTTCGATCAGTTTGCACAGAGCCGAATTCTCCATTAGCTTCTGTACCACTCGGTCCATGTCGGAATCGGAAAGCGGCCTCGAAGAACGGGTCGAAAGGGCCAAAGCCGTCACCGAGCGAAGGATTGAAGGCGGTGGTAACTCCAACACCGGCTCCAATACGGTAGTCTCGATCAGAGACAAGGACTCAACGCCCGACCCCGAGGTCTTTGGAGCCGGCGTCCAAATCTGAAAAGAGGTGCTCGGAGTCGAGGACTTAGGCTCCGACACTCTTGAAGACTTTGACCCCTTCGAAGACTTGGACACTTGTTCGGTCTTGTCCAGGGCCTCTTGAAATTCGGGTTTTAACAACCCTCTGTCTACCAACTTCCTGCACCTTTCCAGCATGACCCTTCCACTGAAGGAATGACAAATTGAGCAGTCTTCCTGCAAGTGGAGAGGGCCAAGACAGTAGACACAGGACGAATGGTTATCAGTTATGGACATCTTTTGTCCACACTGACACCTCTTGAAGCATAATTTGGCTTTCACAGACATTTTAACTCTATATTTAGTAAAAAAAAACACCAAAAGCACAGCACACTAAATATATAAGAACACACTATATATATATATATATATATATATATATATATATATATATATATATATATATATATAATACACAAACAGTCTAATGTAATAAAGATTAACACTATCTTAATATATATATATATATATATATATATATATATATATATATATATATATATGTATCAAAGGGGAAAAGTTAAGGCAAAAACTACAAGAATCTAAATACTACTGTCAGTCCTCACAGAAAAAAACAAGGCCTTAACTAAGGTAAATACTAACTATTTAAAGCTATTCTATCTAAGAAACACACTCTATAAGCTAACACACTCTACACTATTATTTACTACTTTTAAAACTACTTTAAACACTATTTTTAAACTACAAACTTCGAACAATTTAGTAAATATAATGAAAAATACTGGCCCGAGCCTCTCAGTATGCGATCTGCTGCTAGCGGCACACTAGATCTGGGGGTTAGCACCGGAGTATCATGGGATAGCACTGTGCCTCGAGCTTTCTCAAAGATGCAGAGCTGATGATGTATGATGATGATGAGATCAGTACATATTTTTTCTGGTTTTATAATTTGCACTGTGATTCCTCACATCTCTGTTGAAATTGTCTTCCCCACCCCCCTCCCTGTTCTTGGTTGTAGTTTAAATTTGGTGGCTTTTGCAGTGCCCGTCCCACTGCAGATTTGATCTAGGACACTCCCCCAGTCCCATCTCTTTACCGCATTCTACCTAATAAACCCTTTCTGCACTTGCTTTTAGTCCTTTTTAATTTAATTACATTCTTTCAAACTGTGTGTGGACTAATATTGCTACATACTCAAGTGTACCAGCTTGCACTGCATGTGAATATTTTTTACTACTGTTTTTGCTACTTTTCTGAAGAAAAAACAAATTGTAAGCCTGTTTCCTATCTTTCCTGTAATTAGTGTTCCAGATACAGATTTGATGTATCCAGGACTGTTTGTAAGCTTCTGAGCCCCCCAAGCCTTTCTGTGTTGGAGGGAAGCCTTCTAGCTTATCAGTGGGAGTGGTAAGCATTAGGTAACCTGTCTACCACATAAGGAGTGGTTCTGGCCCAGAATTTGTAGTTATTGGCCGTTTGGGCGGTCTTCCATCTCTCTCAACTTTCTGATTTGAAGGCCTGCATTTGCACTTGTTTCTGTCCTGTAACTCCTGGGCCCATCTCATTTGCGCACTCAAAAAATAAATAAATAAATAATAAAAAAAATTGTATCTGCTTTTACTGTATTTGTGCTTCTTCTTACTTTATTTTGCTTTTGCGTCATCTTAATAGTACTCAACTGTATTTATTACTGCTTGGTGTAACTCATTCTAAGCCTTTTAGTTTAAGCACTTGGGCTTCAAACCAGTTGTTTTACTTTAAGAAGGTTTGTAGTCTGCACTGTAGTGGCAGAACAGGTAGCTTACATCCTTCTAAATTGGGAACTGCTGATTGAGGGCTCAGTGTCTGTTATTCTAAAAGTGTATTAATTCTGGTTTAAGCACTTGGGCTTCAGGCCAGTTATTTTACATTAAGAGGGTTTGTGGTCTGCACTCTTGTGGGAGGAGAGGCTGGACTCTGCCCTTCTGAGCTGGGAATTTCTGGTTAAAGGCTTATAGTGCCTGCATATCTGAACTGCTTCTTACTGAAGTTGGTACACCTTGTTTGCTGTAGCATAGACTAGATCCAGGCCTGCTGAATCTAGCTTTGTTTGTATAACTTGAGCACTAATCCAGGCATTTTTTAAAGTATTCAATTGTATTTATTACTGCTTGGTAGTAACTTGATTAAAGTGTAGCTAAGTCTTTTGGATTAAGCACTTGGGCTTCAGACCAGTTGTTTTACATTAGGAAGGTTTGTGGCCTGCACTGTGGTGGCAGGACAGGTAATTTACATCCTTCTAAGTTGGGAACTGCTGATTGAGGGCTCAGTGTCTGTTATTCTAAAAGTGTATTAGTTCTGGTTTAAGCACTTGGGCTTCAGGCCAGTTATTTTACATTAAGAAGGTTCGTGGTCTGCACTCCTGTGGGAGGAGAGGCTGGACTCTGCCCTTCTGAGCTGGGAATTTCTGGTTAAAGGCTCATAGTGCCTGCATATTTGAACTGTTTCTTACTGAAATTGGTACACCTTGTTTGCTGTAGCATAGACTAGATCCAGGCCTGCTGAATCTAGCTTTGTTTGTATGCTTGTTGTTTGTTTGCTTATTATTTCCCTGAAATGCTAATTCCACCTAAAACGCGGCTTTTCAGTGCTTCTGTGGATCCCTAGTGATATCTGCATTGCTTACTGTACTTATTTCCTTGTTTCACTTGAAAGAAAGTTACTGTTTGTCGTTTTTGCATTTAAATTACCTGGCACTTGCTCACTAAAGCAATTATATAAGTCAGCATTAAAAAATTAAAAGCACTACACCCTCACAAACTCCCTTTGAGTACCTTGTTCCCCATTGGCCCTTTTTTTTCAATTATAAAGGAATTCCCAATACTATTCTAGCATGTCCAAAGGTCAGTTGTCAATCTCCTCTCCGGTCCAGCTGGTGAATCTGGGACTCTTGAGGCAATGTTACAACTGCCTCGTACACAGACAACCCTCTCCTCCTCCCAACAAATTCCAACACATGTGAGAGATGTAACCATATAGCCAAACTGGAGGCTAAGCTCTCTCAACTCAGTACTGGCGTAACCAGTCAGGAAGAGAAGGAAACCACACTCACTACAATTCCAGTCTCACACAGACCTACCACGACAGCAAACCAAACACAAACACACAAAAACAAACTCAGAGGCTCTAAATAAAAATCTGCCTAAGCAGCAGAGACCTCCAAAGCAGACACCCAAGCAACCGCTACCCCAAAGCAAAACACGTGCAACACATAGCTCACAAAGCCAGTATGCCGAACAGTCACAGCCCTTAAGGCTAAACAACACACCTGATACACTTGTAATAGGTGACTCTATCATCAGGCACACTGACATCCCGCTCACCAGGCTGAACAAGGAGAAGGTCACGGTGAGCTGCCTGTCGGGCACTAGGATCCACCACATAACAAAAGCACTCAGGTCACTCCAAGGCAAGTACAAATATGACTAGGTCATTGTCCATGCTGGTGTGAATGACCTGAGACGTACCTCCCTGGACTACATGAAAAGAGACATAGAGGAGCTCTCTTGAGCATGTAGCCCAGGCCGGTATGACCCTGACCTTGAGTAGCATCTTACCCTCACCAAGAATGATGCCACAATATGAAGACAAGATGATCAATTTCAACAATTGGCTTAAGTATTGATGTCATTCAAAGGGGATTCAATGCCTGTCAGCCTGGGATGACATGCTCGACAAGCCATGATGCTTCGCTAGGGACGGCTTGCACCTGTCACCCCTGGGCTTTCGGATATTGGCAAAGGCTCTTGCTTCCCCCATAGTGCCTTTTTTAGGCAAGGCTCAAAAGACAAACCCACCTCCATAGGTATCACAAGGGATAAGAAACTAAGAGTAATGCTACTCAACGCCAGAAGTCTAAACCTCAAGATGCATGCACTCAAAACTCTCCTTAGCATGGAGAACATCGATATCTGTACAGTAACAGAAACCTGGTTCAAGGCTCCCGAGAGCACTCCAGCACTACCAGGTTATACCTCATACCATGCTTTTCAGCCCCAAAACTTGGACCGAACCACAAAAGGGGAGGGGGTATCAATATTCGTCAAAGATACCCACACCTCCAGGTTGGTGGCACAGCACGAAGCATCAGAGACTATCCATGTGCAACTAACAGTGGGTAAAACTGCCTTCCAGTTTATAGCCTGCTACAGACCACCCTCCCAAACCCAGGAACCCCACTCGGCCTTCCTGAGAACACTGGAAAATATGAAGGTCTCTCCAAACACCATTATATTGGGAGACTTCAACTACCCAAACATAGACTGGGAGCATTACTCTAGCTCCAACACCCTAGGCCAAAGGTTCCTAGAATTTATAAACTCAAATGCTATGGAACAACTTGTTACCACTCCCACAAGAGGGGAAAACATACTGGACCTGATCATCACCAACATGGGGACCCTATGCTCCAGACCAGAAGTGTATCCCTCACTGGTAAGATCAGACCATAAACTAATCTCACTGGATATTCACATCCTGACCCCACCCCCTGCCTAGAAAACCACAGTGAAAAACTTCTCTAAAGCAAACTTAACACTCCTCAAAATCGAGGTGGAATCCTTCAAAGCCCCCGAGCCTGTGGAAAATACGGCCCAGACTGCAGAATCCTTTATAAACGCATTCTATGAACACTTTCAGGAATGCATGGATCATGCAATCCCAAATAAAACCAAGACCCAATCCTCCAAAGGTAGATGTCCTGTCTGGTGGACCCCAGCCATAAACAAACTATGCAATAGAAGGAGGAAGCTTCTACATGATAGAGCAAAATCCCAAAAAAGGAAGGCATCTCTGATCAGTATTAGCAAAAAACTACAGGCACTGATAAAATTGTCTAATGCCAGCTTCGAGAGAAAACTTGCACAGGACACTAAGGATAATCACAAGGCTTTCTTTAGTTATGTCAGAATTACTCCAAAATGACAAAAAATACATCGAACCCACAGACATTGCCAACATCCTAGCTGACAGGTTCAGCGCAAACTTCTCCCCCCTCCCCACCAAAAGGGCAAATATCTATCTCAGCAGAGTGCTGCCCCCCTGACATCTCAGATGCTCAGGTAAGAGCCACCCTTTCCAAAGCAAAAAACACAGCATCAATGACCAGACGGTATCCCGGGCTGCGTCCTACATGAATTCCAAGAAGAGCTAAACCCAAACATAAAACTACTGTTCAATCTCAGCCTTACTACAGGATATGTACCCAAAGAGTGGTGTACAGCAACAGTGGTCCCTCTCCACAAAGGTGGTGCCTCAACGGACCCTGGAAACTATCGCCCCATAAGCCTCACTAGCTTGGTCTGCAAAGCTATGGAAAGGATCATCATGGACCTCATAAATAAAGATATTGGGGACCTACAGACACTGGATCCTACGTTCGGCTTTGTTAAGGGCAGATCCTGCCTCTTAAACCTGGTTGATTTCTTTGAAACAGTCACCTAGGCCATTGACAAGGGGAAGGTGGTCCACACAGCCTACCTGGACCTCACAAAAGCCTTCAATACAATACCCCACTCGGGCATTATAGATAAGCTCACCAGCTTAAATATAAATCCCTATGTCACTAGATGGGTTGGCTCAAGGACAGAACCCACATGGTTAGAATTGCTGGAGCCATGTCAGACTCCAAACCAGTTACAAGTGGCATCCCACAAGGCTCAGTCCTGGGACCTCTCTTGTTCGATATATATTTCTTGGTGGTACAGGCCAACACGGAAGGACTATGGCTGACCAAGTTCGCAGATGACTGCAAACTGGGCGCCATAATCGACTCTCCAGCTGACACAAGCATCCTCCAAAAGGTCCTCATAGAAACAGACAACTGGTGCCAGAGCCATGGCCTCAAGCTAAACACCAAAAAGTGTATAGTCATCCCCTTTGGCAAAAACAAAGTGCCCACAAATTACCACATAGGTGGTAATCCATTAAGTACAGAAGAAGTAATTATGGACCTGGAGACCCAGGTTGATAGCAATCTCTCATTTGACAACCATGTGGCCAAAGTGGTTAGAAAAACATTTCATATAGCCCACCTAATCATGAAGGGATTCACATCTAGATCAGGGAAAGTCATTGTGCTTCTTTACTCATCCCTCATCAGGCCCATAATTGAGTACAATGCCCCTTTTGGGATGTACCTTACCAGACACCTGCAGCAACTGGAAAGACCCCCAAAGTACCTCACCAAGTGGATCAAAGGGCTCAAACAGATGCCATATGCTGCCAGGTTAAAGAAACTCCAGCTCTACTCAGTGGCATACCGCCTGCTCAGAGGCGATCTGTGCCTGACATATAAAGCCATGTCCAACCTGAAATAAATGGACATGCTGCACCTCAAAAAATCCAAATCCCATCGAGCTACATGCTCGAGAGACTTGAACCTCAGCACTGAAATAAATAGGACATGCTGGAGGGACAGATTCATAACCCAGAGGCTCCCTTCATTCTGGAATAAAATCCCAGTCGAGGTTAGGCAGAGTCCCTCAATGACTCTCTTCAAGAGGTATCTTGATGAGTGGATGGGAGATCGTAGGTTTACCCCGGGTATCACTTCTGTGTCACTGTTAGACAGAGGCACAGTATACTAACCTCGAAAAAGGGCATAGCAAAATTAATTTAAAATGGGTGGCGAAAGCCAAACACACTCTGGCTAAGCTTATAAATGCCCTAGGGCAGATAGCCTAGTATGAAACTATGAACCTATGAACATAAATATGGGGCAATCCACTTTACAGATGCTTCATCAAGTGGTAAAAATCACAAACAGCAATATTAAATAAAAATTACCACCAGGTGATTAAGAAAATGGATCTACTAGCTCTTTACTTTGGTTCACCCACTTGTGAAGTGATCCTAAAGAAAGGGATGAAATGAATGAGACAATATGAAAAGTAGTAGAGTGATGAGTACCTAAACATGGGAATGGTGAAGAAAACTGTGGAATTGGGCACGGCATGAAAAAATATGAGTTCAACTAAAAGTGTGGACTGGGCAGTGTATAACATGGATTTGAACAAGAATATGTAACACAACAGTTCATAAGCCAAAACAAAGATATGACAGTGCAGTGTACCCATGATTCATCAAATTCATAAGAAACTTTTACCTAGAGGTAAAAATGGCAGTCAAAACTATCAATAAAAATTTACAAGGAGAAAATTGAGAGAATTGATAAACTTTGTAGTACCACAAATGATCTTACCACCATAATGTCCCACTGTCCAAACTACCACAAAATCATTCCAATAATTGAAAGACATGAATAATTCCTTAGCTGAGATGAAAATGGGTGGGAGATCGGCATAACGCTTAAAGTCTTTAACTTACAGATACAAGGTGCAGGGTTTGAATCTCACATGGTGTAATTGGTTAAGCTTAAAATAAACCACAAGGGCAGTTAACTTAGTACTAATTTATGAACCTACAGTAATTTTGCAGGAGGTATGCACCCCTTATTGTGGCAATCCCTCCCTTTGTTTGCAAATTGTACTAATTTCAAGGTTGCATTAACTCAGTGTAAAAAGTGTCAGAGGTGCAACAGATAGCACATTTCCCTTTAGTGTTGGAAGACCAGAAGGCTGCAAGTTCTGTTCCCAATCCAAGTGACTGGATTATTGACACTGCAGTGCAGCATTAGGTAGATGCTGCACTCCCGAGTGTGTCATCTTTCCTTCAGATGAGATATTCAGCCGAGGTCCCATCTGTTTCAGTTGGTGGATGTAAACAATTTCATGGCAGCTATCAAAATAAATAGAAGAAAATCCCCAATGCCCAAGCAAAATTTTGCCTAATAGTAGAAGTTTGTAGGCTACTGGGTCTTCCCTGAAAAGAGGCCAGTAGCCTAGTGGGGCAAACTCTGTCAGCAAATGATAAATAAAAAAAGAGTAATACAGGACTTATGTACTCAAAGTTAGTGCAACCTTGCAGTTAGTAATGTATAGCGATCAGAGGTATGGGAGACAAGGCTGCTTATCAGATAATGCATTAGAAACATCCCACCCCCAAGCAAAACTATTTTCACAAATTGAAATTACTTTCTCTATTCAACAGTAGGATGTTGGGCAGTATGATAATATGGTCAGATAGTCAAGCAACAGCAAGATCAACAGTGGTACTTCAACGGAGACCCAAGAAAACAGGTGCAACCCTAACAGGAGACATTAACCAGTGTTAACCTTACTTATAAAACAATGGGACCAGAGTTAACTTCTTGAAAAATAACAGAGCTAGGATCAGCGAGGGTCCTTCCACTGGTAGTGAGTTAAGGATATATGTTTACAAGGGTTTGAAATGGAATAATCTGTGCTTATGTACAGACTGAAAATGATTTCCACACAGAAAGAACCATTTTAGAAAAGGCTCTCTGACCAACAATTAAACCAAAGGGTGGTTACTTGAGAATAAAAGCTACTCAGTCTTATAAACTAACAGCTTAGGCTACAAGGGCAATAAGACTTTTTACTTCGGGGGCAGATTTCCCATACGAGTAATTTAAAGTTTAAAGTAAGAAGCTATAGCATAGATCTCTCTCTCTAGATACCAAAGCTATTCAATGGTTCACTTCCTACCTTAGTAACAGGCAACAGGCAGTTCTCTGGGATAACACACTTTCATCCCTTCTGCCAGTCTCTCTTGGAGTCTCACAGGGTTCCATCCTAGAACCTCTCCTCTCCTCTTCTCTTTATTCATAAATGACCTACATGTAGCAATACCTCAAGCTACATGTATTCAATATGCAGATGACTCAACACTTATATGCTCTGCTAACACCTCCTCTGAACTACAAACCCTAACACAGAATGTATTTAGCACAGTTGAGGCATGGTTCTTGAAACGCTGCCTCCTTTTGAATGCCAATAAAACCAAACTCCTGCTTTTCAGGCCTAATAGTAAGTCCCCCCTCATAGACTTCTCTATTACTTCCAACAATGGCACACATATAGCCCCTGACTCTACCACTAAGCTGTTAGGTATTATAATTGACAATAACCTCACTTTTGATAATCACATTAATAACACTATTAAAACCGTAAATAGAAAACTCGGCTCCTTATATAGAATTAAAACCTTTTTAACTCCACAGGCCAAAATTACACTCGCTCACTCTCATCTTATTTCCACTCTTCTTTATGCTTCACCCATATACACTAACCTAAAGAAAAATAACCTCACTAAACTAGCAAATGCATACAATAGCATTGCTAGATTTGCTACCGCAAACCCATTTAGAACTCACCACTGTCAGAATCTACAACAACTAAACTGGCTAGAACTAAAAAATACGCTATTACTCTCCAAACTTACCTTTGTTCATAGGATATTTTACCAACCAAAAAATACCCCTATACTTTCTGACCTTATTTCTCCCTATTCTAACCTAAATTCATTACGCTCCTCTAATAAACTTCTTGTGAAGTTAACTAAGTCCAATAACATAGCAGGTGACTCACTGTTCTCCAACACCATAGGCAAATACTGGAATCTTCTACCTACCACTCTAACTTCTACTTTGTCGCCCTTCCTCTTTAAACAAAAACTCAAACAACATCTAAAAACACTCTGGCTATGCCCATGCATCAATCCCGACTAATCTTATGATTCTACTAATTACTCTTCTCCTAATCACCCTCTCTTTCCTCTCTCTACTCACTCTCCTTGAGTAGACAATTTCTAAAACACCCTTGTTAATTAGCCTCTGATATGAATTAATATAGAACTCTGTATGGTTTATATTTACTTAATCAATTATACTCTTCATGTATGTTTTGCTAAAGTATAACTCCCCTATCTTGTACTGTAAATACAATTAGAGTAAGTGTCCTTCCCAGTATATATTTTCAAATAGTATAATCTAGACTGAACCTTATTTCTGTTTGTATTTTACTAACTACTTACTTTCTTTATGTAAATGACTTGTTTGTATTAACTTCAATGTGGAGCTTTTCTCCCCCGGGCCTCTGCTGAAAATGGAAATGTATCCAGTTGGACTAGCCCAGTAAACAAATGTAAAATAAAATAAATAAATAAATAAATAAATAAAATAAATCTATTTACAGGTTCACAGGTAAGTACTAGGTTGGCTGCCCTAGTGGACCTTTTTAAGCATAGCCAATCTGCTCAAATTAACCTATCCTATTTTGTTTTATATTGGCCTTACCCATCTTATGGTCGATAATTATATATTACCCCTAGTGAGAATAACTGGGATAAAGCATTTAGGAGCAGCATATGTCCATTAGCAGTACAGGGGGCACTCCTGGGAGAAATTTCTCTGTCTCACAGCCATAAATGCAAGTTGCTCTTGAATATGGACAGAGATGTATTTTGTTTTAAGTGAATGGGGAGTCTGTTCCAGAAAAACATTATCCTCTGTGAGATGATACACCTGTCCCCTCCAAACTGTTCTGCTGATTTGGCAGAAGATGTTTAGATTACTAAACTGGGTATGCCTGATGCCGTTTGACTTGCTCACATGCAATAAATCCACCGGTACTAGGTCAGAGGATGTTTTGAATGATAGACACAGGTCACCTCTTAGCAGTCTGTAGGATACAGAGTATAGTGACAGGGCTTTGAGTCAGTTCATGTAGGATATATTGTTTAAGCCTTGTATCTTTTTAGTAAGGTACCTCTGCAGGCATTCCAGTTGTAGCACATCTGGATGGATACATTTCAAAGGGGGCATTATACTCAATGACTGGCCTAAACAGGACTGAGTAAAGGGGGAAAATTACATCCCTAAATCTAGACACAGTCTCTTTGTTTCTAAGTTGTGCAATATAGAAGGACTTTCTTATGACAATGGACAAGTGTTGGTCAAAAGTTAGGTCACTGTCCACATAAATTCTCAAATCCCAAACAACTGTGTCAACTCTAAGGATGTTTTGTCAGTGTGGTAGGTCCATGGTGTAGAAGACTTATCAAAGAAAACAATAATGCATTTTATTGAGTTTAGAGTCAGTTTATGATTTCGGTAGCAGTTGTTTATTTCACACAAACCTTCCTGCAGGATATTCTTAATGACTAGCCAGTTTGACATTTGCAGGGTTAAACTGTGGAATTCTCAGGGGAGCAGGGAGTGAAAAAAAAGTACAGCTGTGTGAATTATTCACAATTAACAGGAGATATCTGGAGGAGAACTTGCTGGAGTAGTAAGCTGTAACATTTGGCCTTACTCACAAGCACCGCTGCTCTGGTCTGGGCATTTATTCATGGCTCTTTTTGACTTCCTGAGTGAGTCAGTTCTGTCCTAACAGCAATATAAATAATGAATTAAGGTAGCACCAAGCTTCCCTTGTAACAATGGCATGCACCCACATCAGTTTTAGAAGCAGGAAACTCTGGTAGGGATTTCAGGGATCCCTTGTAGTAATGATACTAATGGTACAGCGAAAGAAATATAACATAAGAACTTTCAGCAGTAATGCAATAACATACAATACTATATTCTGCAAACTTAAAATAAATATGTTGCCTATGTCAGGAGCCCTACTGTTTGTATCTGCATTCTTGACAGACACTCAGTACCTCAAAATTAATAGACTGCTGATGGCTTGCAATGGTTGCCAGACTAGAAGGAGAGTGAGAAGATGAATGTTGCTTTTTCCACTTTTTCTCCCTTTTCTCTAATTTGTGCAATCTAGTGTGATCTCATAATTATAGAAATCTCTCTCTCTACATATATATATATATATATATATATATATATATATATATATATGTATACACACACACACACACACACACACACATATATATATATATATATATATATATACATATACATATACATATATATATATATATATTTGCTATTATGTCAGAGGGATGGGGGTTGCCCCCTGCAAAAAAAAAAAAAAAAAGTACTTTTGGCAATCTTGGGAGTGTTGCTGTTTTAGTTAGAATCCTCCCAAGGCTTTTATTGTTTTGGGATCAAATAACTGAAAGCTGATCAAATGAGATGCGATTGTTCATAGTGGATACATCCAAGTTAATCCTGAGTGATTAAAAATGATAAAGAGAGAAGGTACCTTTACTGCTACACTAATATCTAAACCAGAGATGCAGTACTATAGTGAGTACTTCACACAACTGTACTCTTACTTCAGTGGAGGTTGACAGTGACAATACATCTGTGCAAAAAAACAAAAGTGACCAGCTAAACTCGGTGGAGATTGAATTATGCTCAGTATTTTAATGTTATATTTTATTCCGTTGTTCAGAACCCACAGGGCTCAATACCTTTATGTTATCATCTTAGACATTTAGTAATGTCATAATATCCTTTTTGTCATTTGACTGCTGCTAAGTTTGTTCATTTTAACTTGTAACCACACAATTTTGAAGTGTAGTCCTTATTGCTTTTCATATGCAGGCAAGAAGCTCTGATTCTGAAGCAATTACTCTTTTATCAAATTTGCACTGACTGGCAAATAATGAATTTCTACAGTAATGGTAAACAAGAAAAAAAAAAAAACTCTTCCACAAAGTCTCATCAGCCTATTGGACACAGTTCATGTCTTTCCCTGCCTTTTTACTGTGTACTGTATATAGTCCACAGAAGGTTTTGTTAAGGCCATTTGAATTTGTCAACATTATTAACTTTGTTAAACTTACTGCGGTGGTGGTGCTGCGGTAGCGTTGTCGCCTCACAGCAAGACGTTGTGCCGTTCGATTCTCAGCTAGTGCGTCTTCTGTGTGGAGGCATGTGTGAATGGGCATACCTTTGTTGAAGGTTGTGCGTCAGGGCTGGCAAACTCAGCACGTAAAAAATCTACAGTCAATCATTAGCGGACCGGAGTTCCGCTGTGGCGACCCCTAACCGGGAAAAGCTGAAAGACACAAACAAATTAACTTTGTTAAACTTAAAGTCTTTCTTACTGATGTTTGCTTAATCTAAGTCACATTTCTATCTATCCCAGTAATAAGGCTCGGTTAAAGTTCACTGCTGCATTGGACATGGATTGCCACCTTTTCTGATGACCAAAATATGGTAATTCTTAAAGAAATGTGAGGTAATAAGGGACAAATCATGGCTTCAAACACTGCAGTATACCAGTTTTAATTTTGTTATGGCAATAAAGTTCCTGTGAAGAACTGTACTTGGCTCTGTTAAATGCATTAAGCCAAGTTGTTTCAAATATAGTATACTAATCTTCCATACAGGGAAGGCCATTCTAAACTTCTGTCTGGCATATGGCTTGCTGGGGCTAGAACATGGTTCAGCAAGACAGGCAGTCACAAGATCACATACAAGAATGGCCAACATTTAACTCAAGTAGACTTCCTCCTGGTAAGGAAAGGGCACTGAGGTAGAATCAGCGATTGCAAAGTCATGCCCAGTGAAACAGTCATCCCACAGCATAAACCACGGGTTGCCACAATCAGCTGCAAGCAGTGGTCAGAGAAGGCTCTAGCTCTAAGGTCAACAGAGAATAAGATGAAGACCTGGAGGTTGACTGTAGAGAAAGTGCAAGAGTTCAAGGAAATATGCAGAGCTCTAGCATCTTGCAAAGAGGAGGAAATAGGTGGACTTGAAGAAGAATGGAAGCATCTCAAAACTGCAAGTGTGAGGAGTAAGGACTATAGAACAGATATGCAGCCAAGCCAGGCATGGAAATAAGGTATAAAAGGAAAGGTGGTGGCAGAATACAAAAGTCTAGGAAGTGATTAAAAGAAAGAAGGAGTGCAGAAAAAAGTGGTAAATAGAAAAGATAGATTAGGCAAGAAATACTGGTTGGCTAAAAGAACAGTTCCAATAGTAAAGAACAAGGCATCAGTGGCACTCTACAAGCTTCTGGAAAGTGACTCGGCAGATGGCATAAAGAAATGCTATCAGATGGCAAGGCAAATACAAAAACATAAGATCATCAGACACCCTTCAAAATGGATGGCAGCAATAACCTGCTCACCAGTGCACAGGACATCAAAGACAGATGTAAGGAGTACTTTCAGCAGCTTCTGAATGAAAAAAAAACAAAACAAAACACAGAAGCTGTACTTCCCCAGTCACAGTCTACAATGAAAGAAGAGAAGCCCACCCTAGAGGAAGTCAGACCAGCACTAAGGAAAATAAAGTCTGGGAAAGTAGCAAGTTCAGATGAGGTCATGAAAGATATGATCAAGATGTTGGTGAGCTGGGGAAAATGTTAGGATACTCATAGCAGTGTGGAGAGAAAGGCATATCACAGATGACTGAAGAATAAGCGTTCTAGTGCCAATGTACAAGAACAAAGGGGACATTCACAACTGTGGGTGGTACAGAGGTATCAAATTTCTGTTACACTGCTTGAACGTGCTGGAGTGGGTGACTGATAACTGAATACACAGAGTAGTAGAAAGTAAGATGAGAGATGTGCAGTTCAGATTCAAATCAGGATGCATCACAACTGACCCAATTTATTTATTCATTCATTCATTCATTTATTTATCTATCAATCTGACATTTGTTACCCAGACTAAGTCTGACTGGGCCGAGACCCTTTATTATCAGAGGCTCGGGGAGAAAATCTCCATACACATAATCACATCAGGAGTCTAAACAAAGTTATAGAGTGAACACACAAAGTAAGTTGAAAAACATACAGGCTAGGTAAAAAAATAATAGCAATTCATAAGCAAAAAATTCAGTACATAGTTACTTCAAAGCAATTTACAATTATACAAACACGCCAATGTTTACAGTGAGATGGCTAGCTGAGAGGAAGCTAGAGATGAGGAATGAGTCCAACTGGGCATTCCTTGACTTGCAGACAAGATGCCAAGAAAGTTGATTTGGACAGTCCAATGATGTTTCAAAGTCCCAGAAACACTGGTAGAATTAGTGCAGGCTATGTATAAGGACCCAGTGACACAAGTACAAACTGTTCTTACTCTCAGAGGGGTTTCTAGTGAGATTGGGTGAGCATATGGGTTCTGCTCTGAGCTCTCTGTTGTTCATACTGGTGATGGAGTACATTAGCAAACAGGTCACAGGAGATAAATCAATAAAAGTGCTGCATGCAGATGTCATGGCATTACAGGCAGACTTAACAAGAACTTTACCAAATGATGGGGGATTGGACTGCAAAACTGAAGGCACATAAAATGAAACGGAGTATGGATACAAGAGCTGTAATGGCAGCAAATGGGGAAAATCAGAAGCTGAAAAATGAGACAGAAGGGAAAAGAGACAGAGAAACAGGTTAAGAATTTCAAGCATGTGGAAAGGGAGGCTGAGAAGGGAAATATGAATGTAGAGGTCAAAGCTAGAATGAGAGGGGCTGCAGGCAACTGTCACAGAGTGTTAGAGGAAGTGTCTGACAGAAAAACACCAATGACATTGAAAGGTAAGGTGTACAAAACAGTGATGCAACCAGTACTACTGTATGGTACAGAAATCTGAGAGTGAATGCAGAGTAGTTCAGGAAGCTAAAAGTGATGGATATGAAATACCTGAGACAGGTGATAGGATGCACACTATGGGCTAGACAAAGAAATGAGGACATCACAGCAGAAGCCCAAGTAGATTCAATTGCGAAAATATCAAACAGAACAGATTACGGTGGTTTGAGCACATGTGCAGGAAAGACTACGACAATCTGGTGAAGAAGATTTGGGAGAAACAGGAAGAAGGCAATAGGAAATGAAAGCACCCTGCAAACAGATGGACAGATGAATGGTGTGAGAGAAGACCTGCAACAGTTATGCATGACTACTGAATCAAAAGATATGAAGACAATTGATGCAAAACCTCAACCTCCATGAAGAAAAATGGGAAAAGGGGGATGATCGTGATGGTGATGAATTTTCTGTAACATTTACTGGAATGCCTATGAGAAGAGGGCAGATATTTCAATATACCACTATGTATACTAAATAAATTTTACCCACTCAGAATAAAAAAAAGTCAAACAGACATTTAAGCCTGGCTAAGTTCTGACAACTGATGCAGAAGTTAAGGTTGAGAACTTTAGTTCTTGTGGTACACAGCTAGATTCCCACAGGCCTCATTTTCCTACTATGTGACCTTGAGCAAGTCACACAATCAGACATTACTTTCAGGTTGCACCTGAAAAGGGGCTTTGTCTCCAGTGGGTTAACAAATAGATACTACTACTACTATTATTATGATTATTACTGTTATTATTATTATTAGTATTATTATTATTATTACTATTACCATTATTATTATTATCATTATGCCTAGGATTACAACTGCAACCTCTTGAGCCTTCATTCAGAGGAAAGCAGCAGACAGCAAATACATATGTAATCTATAAGGAATAATGGCTTTTTGTTTCTTTCTTTCTTTGTTCATAATTGTGAGATTACTTTATAAAGACCAGTAATGAACCTACAGCTCAATTAGTAAGGTAGGGACAATGAACTTTGCTATGAAACTCTAAAATTTCCCATAAAATCAGCACCTCTGACTTTGATTTGAGAATATCAGAAGGCCATATGTTCTATTTTAAGACATGGTAATTAGATTTAATGCCTAGTAATGATACTGCAGTGTAGCGCATGGGGGGGAACAATGCTGCACTCCTGAAATGCCAGCCTTTAGATAAGTTGTTAAACAAAAGTGCCACCTGAGTTGGTGGTGGCTCGAGTAGATGCAAATGATTGTGTGTTGTTTACTGTATAGAATGTATTTTCATTAAAAATTGTTGCAAACAATATAAATACCTTCTCAGTCTAAATTAATATGCATATTAGAAGCAAAGAAACATGAACAATAAAAAAAATCCAACACATCAAAAAAAAAAAAGGTTTTGGCAAAAGAGATAATAACAAATTCAAGCAAAAATAATCTTTGTATAACAAAATTTGCGTTTTTTAAATATTTTCTTATTTTTCCTTTCTTTTTAAACAAACATTCTCACATCTACCATTTTTGCTGAGCCATAGGGATTGACATCAGCAACAACCTAATTTTTCCCCATTTTGTACATGGGGTTGGGATCTCACATCAAAAGTGACCATCACATATAGCCAATGTTCACACCACCTGATGGGTATTATCTCCTCAGTTCTTTCTTGTGTGTTATTTTCTAAATTTTCATGTACTCCAAGAATCATATTTTTCCTGTCTAATTTTTCCATTAATTCAGATCCATGTCTATTCGATATCAGATAAAAAAAAACTTATCTCAGAATTAAGAAAGATCTTCACCACTCATGTAAATTGCCTACTACAGATAGTTCAATTCACATGACTATGAGAAAATTCCATTCAGAGATAGTTAGGGTCTCAGCAAGAAAGACCTCATCATCAGCTTACTAGCATATCACTGACTCACAGTTTAAAGTAGCACTGTCTGACCTGATGGCAGTATTGTTTTGTCTGGAACCCTACAGACACCCATACACACACACAGACACACACACAGACACACACACAGACACACACACAGACACACACACACACACAGACAGACACACACACAGACAGACACACACACAGACAGACACACACACACACACACACACACACACACACACACACACACACACACACACACACACACACACCTCTGCACATACTCACAGACACACGTCCACAAGAAACAAGTACCCCTAACAAATCACATTCACTAACATTTTCAACCATTCACCCACTCAAATGCTCAAACAGACACAATCACACACACACACACACACACACACACACACACACACACACACACACACACACACACATTTATCTAGCTTCCTTAATGCCACTACAGGCACCCACACACATGCAAAGATTAACACCTACCCCACGTCTTTGTTGAACTTAAGATTGCTTCCACTGGAGTCAATGATTCCTTGTTGTCTTTCAACAGAAGTTACTTTTCACCTCTAGCACGGGTGATTTATGCAGCCAAGAGATTCACTGAATTGCTTGGTAGCATAAATTGGGAGCCACTGGCATTTCTGTGTGAAACAGCATGGCTAATTAGCATTAGTCAATTCCCTGCATTGCTGCATTAGCATGCAGCTTGGACATCCTTCGTGCTAAGGCTCCTGGTAGCAAGAAACACCAGCAGTAGGGTAATTTAAGAATTAGAAAGGCTTATGGTAAGTGGGAAAATACTCATGTTAAGGTTTCCTGCTCATGGTAAGACTTACTGAATCCCATGTTATTTTTTTAGATTCTAAAACACTTGATTCATTGCTTCTTCTTCTCTACATTATTACACTTCATTAACCAGGCACTTCCTTTCAATTGTACATTATTTGTCATCTGTCAACCTGCCACAATAAAGCCTCTGTGAAAAATCCCATGGAAAATGACCTGTTTTTATCTACTTCCTACACATTTGAGAATTATTATTAATATAATTTTCTGGCAAAACTGCACAAGCAAATAAACTCAACATTTCTTTCTTCTATTGTGTTACACCACATTCTTGTATCCAAAATCTTCTCTTTTGACACCTCTTTTCACAGTAACTTATTTTTATGATATATTTTATTTCATTCTTCCTTACCATGTTTTCTTTCTTTTTTGAATCAGTTTTATTCCACAGATCCTTACAGTTCATATTCACAAGTCATCCAAAAATATCAAGTTCCATTATAATTGTTGTTATATAACGCAAAAGAACTGCTAGCAAAATACAACAGGATTCACATCTTCATGTCATATTTGTCTCCTTTATGAAAGATCTTCTTTTAATGAGGTTCATTACGCTGCCCAAATTGCTTCCAAAACCACACATATTTTCTGTTTTCAGTTCCTTTGGTAAAGATAAGCAGTGCCATAATATCCTGTAATACCTAAAGGTACACACTTAATCAAGTAAGCCATTTTCTGAATGACATCTTGCATGTCTTCCCAATACTAGTAACCTCAATCATCCATTCACATCATTTTAGATTATTTTCTTTTGTATCTGTCATATTGTGAGTGATGTTTTTAACTAACTGTATAATTTTACATTGCATAACATTTTGCAAAGTTGTAAAGAAAATATGCTTTTGATTCGGTTTGCCTAATGAAGTTATATGCTGAATACAGTTGCAGAAGTGCTTACTAGCTCTTGTTTCATGTAATTTTAAATACAGAGTCTCATTCTTCCTGTCAGTTGCCCATCTATATATTTTTAATTTTTGAATGTATTTGTTTGGTATGATTTTGGACTCCTACTAGTACTTCATTTTTATAGTCTCTAAAATCTCATTTTACTTTTATGTAACCTCTTCTATATCCTTAAATGTAATGTTCCACTTTACACTACTATTCTTTTAAATATATTTCCTCTAGTCTTTTCATTTTGCCTTCACATCTTTTTTTTCCCTTTATTTGTCTAATTTTACAAACTCTAATTATTTTTTAATAACAAGCACAGTAAGTTCCACAAATCTGGTCTTCTTAACAACTAAAACTTCTTTACTCTTTTTCTTGGTAATTTAATCAAGGATAATGTTGATAAAAAGCCCATGCAACTACATTTCCATACATATTGTGCCTTTTACAAATTATTTTTTTTTCTTTCTTTTAATCCCTCCCAAGCTTCTACTAAACAATATCCCTTATGTAGTTTGAAAGTTAGACCATTCTTTACAGCTAATGCATCAATATTAATCTTCCATAGCAAATCTTCCTTTTCATTATCTTCATACGAGTTTCCTCCATCAGCTTCCTCTTCTTACAATTTCAGATACCTTATCAAATCGTAAAATATATATCCAGAAGCACTTCACCTAATATTATAGATTTGTCCCTAAATGTATTATTTAAACATATTGTAAATATAGAAAAGATAAATGTATTATAGGGTTCAGGAACTCAAGCCCTTCTTTTTTCCCCACTATACATTATGCCTATTTTCACTTGGCTAAGATGTGAACCCCAAATAAAATAAAAACTTTAGTTACATTAACTTCTACTCTAAATCCTCAGGTATCACATACATTTTACCTGAATATCCCAATAAACCTACTATAGTTCCATTAGAGAGGCAAGCTTTCTTTCTCAAAGAAATGTTATTAAATACCTTCAATAACATCATCATATTTTTATATTATCAAATCTATTATTCCACTACTGATTTACATTCTCATTCTTAACAAAGGCAAGTCTTAATATGAACATTTACATTTCATTAAATATATGACTGTCATTAATACCCCCTTACCCCTTTAGTTTAACTGAAGACCTACATTTAAAACTCTTTTCCATTTTTAAAACCATTTTTTTCATGCAATTCTACTGTTTCCTTAAAAAAAGTTATTTGCATACGGTATTGCTACAGGCAGCCAATTCTCACTACAACTTCCCATCTACCCTCTTCTAAATGTCTCCCAACCCTTTCACTAATCCCATTCACAATCAAACTAAAAAATAGTAGTAATCATTAGGCACCTCTGCCTCACTCCCTTTTTTATATTAAAATACTTGATCCTTGATATCCATCAACAATCACCATAATCTTAGATAATGCATTAAATACACACACATATATATATATATATATATATATATATATATATATATATATATGTGTACAAAACATTAATTCCCTTTCAGATCCTACCTTTATAAACTTTATGACTAATTCCACCAATACCTAGTGCTGATTGTTTTACAACTGAACCCATTGCTCATTGACAAATATTTTAGCTCCCCCCACCAAAAAAAATGTATTACATCACTAGTATCTAGCCTTGTACATCTTATTAATATAATTATAACCATGGCTATTATTTGCTTGTAAATCTACTCGTTTTCCATTTCCATTCTGTACTTTATCTATCACAACCTCCTCTTTTCTCACATTTTTTTTTTTTGCTAAAGGTGGGCCGACTTCTTTTTCTATCCTTTAAAATGATTGTCTTATTTCTTCAATTTTTTTTCTTTATTCGTACTTATATGGTTTGCTTTCCCTTCTGAAAGCTGTAAACATCTCCAAATTCTATTACATTTTCTCCTTATGATTTTTTTCTTGAATTACCCCTTAGCTAATCTGTGTTATATTGGTCTTTGAATGCAATCTGCTATCCTCACCAAGGACTGCAGAATCTCTTGTTTTCAAATTATCTTTCTATACTTTATTTACCATCTACTCCAAAGGTTCACTGCATCTTTCTGTTAATTTGTTTAATCCTCCCCACCTTTATAATTTTCTTATCACAAAATATATTTCTTGTTGCAATGATATAAATGCAATCTGTTGCTTTTCGCCTCTTTCAAATATCAGAATATAAAATATATTCTATTTTTATTTAATCAGTCCCACCTATACGCATACCTCTTTCATGTTTTACTCTTACTATACCCTACTGCATAATTTCTTTATATTCTGTTGTATATTGCAATATCTTACTATGTACTTTTCCTCAATTACAGTTTAAATCACCTATTAAATCTCCATGTATTATTTTGCATGCCTTGATTTCAAGTAGTCTTACCCTTTCTGTAATAATAGTATTAACAGAAATTACTGTTAGTCTTAGTGCCCCTTTTAAATCTGACACCATTCCTTTACCAGACGATATAACAGTAATACCCAGTACCATAATATTTACATTTTTACATTACAATTATTCCAAAACACTTTTGACTCAACATCCACACCACTTCTTTCTCCATAAATATTTTAATTGCTCTCTAAGCTGCAAAATA
Source organism: Protopterus annectens (assembly GCF_019279795.1). NCBI lineage: Eukaryota > Metazoa > Chordata > Ceratodontiformes > Protopteridae > Protopterus > Protopterus annectens. Next base: position 483,286,253 of record NC_056735.1, read on the forward strand.
TATATCCAAAAGAAAAATCACATCTTGTTTTAAATGTTCATACTATTTATTCACAAGAATATATCTTATATTTAAATTAACAATGTATGAATTATCCCACTTCTTGTTCAGTACCCTTTTTATAAGGTTTCTATTTTTCACACTTTTTACTTTGAATTCTTACATCATCCACTTCTTTATCTGTAAAATATTGAGTTTTTGATCCATGTCAGTTTCTTCTTGTAACACATCAGAAATATTCTGTGTTTAAACACTTTCAGTTTCAAGAGGTCTAATGTTTTATCCAACTACTCTTCCTAACTTGTTCTGTCCTCTTGAATCTTATCTGCCTCACCCTCATTGTCATTTATTGTATTTATATAATTTTCATCCTTACCTAACATATATTCAACTTCATGTACATGCATTCTATCATTCAACTCAGATTCATTTCCACAGTACAATCAAATCCAAAATTACCATCACAGTCATACCTGAGCACTTAAATACAAGTTTTTCTTTCTATGTGTTCTATCTTCACACTGCATACATTTTGGGCTTTCATTTATTAAATAATATAGTATTCCAAAAAGATAAAAAATATTATGGATGGTTCTAGTAATGAACAGAACCCTTGTAAATATTTAACATCAATAGAAACAATATATTCAACAAATGACAAATGTTTTAATACCTCACACATAGGCAAACTCGTACTTCCCATGTCCTACTCCCAATTTTCCTTTCATCAATAACTTTTTGAATATCTTGTGCCACACTGCAGTTTGCAGACAGATCATTTTCGATATTTTTTTAATTACATCAGTCCTGAATTTATTCATTTTTCTTTTTTACCCGTAAATTAAAGTCACTATTTAAACAAATCTTCCAAACTACACAGTCTGTCTTCTATGACAAATATGAAAAAATGGAACAACGAAAATTTCAAATGTTGCATTAAGAAAAGTTTCAGTTCCTGTACAACTAACATCTCGCACCTTAAATCCTAACCATTTTATTAGTAAGTCCCAAGCAGTAAACCACTCCAGATGTTTACCTTTGTCCTTGCTAGAATCAAAGGATGTATTTTTAGGAAAATAATTGTTCCTTTCCATGTTGCTATTCTCTTTCAGCTTGGAGCACAGCTCTAGATATTTCAAGTTCCACTTTCCCCTGCCAACAGTCATAACAGCATAACACTTTCCCTCTGAGAAAATCAAGCTCCTCTTTCTTTGACTTTCTGGGACATCAGATGATAAAGTAAGAAAAATGGACATACAAATTATCACTGCTGAATTTAAATTACTTTGCCTTAACTTTTCCACAAAAATGCATGTTCCACATTTGGTTAGGAGATCTATACAATTGCAGCAGACTGCCATCCTTGAGTCTTGTTTGCTACATCTCAGTAATAATTGTTATGTTCTGTTCCTTGTCCATAATTATACTAAGCTCTGTATTCATCTCCAACTCATGCTACTTGCTGTCCTCATACACATTCCTTTCCTCCATGTTTGAGTTTATATAACAATGAAATACCTCACCACCTGAGGTCAACAGTAGGTGCTGTGGCCTTTATCGCACAATTAAAAGGCTTTCAGTATGGTCTTTATGCTAATGAGCTTTCTCTGAAGAAATGCTCATGAATTGCACATCTGTCTTTCAATGTAAATCAGATGTGCCATTCTAAGAGGTGCAGTCAGCACTGTGAATTTGCAAGAGTATCTGTGGAGCACAAAAACCATATGTGGGTGAGTCAATGATCCACAGAGGGGAATGGGGAAATATACTGCAGTAGCATAGTCTGTAGAGGAGCTGCAGAGTAAAAGTAGCAACAAATGCTGGTATTGTGATACATCTGCAATGTTTCCATGCTATTGTTCACACGTGAGCATGCCACTCCATGGATTTTCATTCTATGCAATAATAACATCAAGGCTATTCACATTATATAGCTATCCAAAGAGGAGCACCACATGTGGACAATGTCAACATGCATGTCCATAAGAGGGGCTACCTTAGGTCTCTGGATTGTGACCTGTTGTATGGTCAGTGTTTACAAGATCACTGATGGTGGCAGGGCTCCCAGATGGTGCTCAAAAGAAATTAAGATATTTCCTTACTTGCTATACAGGGACCACTGGGAGCACCTAATTGGGATCTTTTACAGAAGGTCTCCAGTGTAAGGTGGATGCCTGGCATAGTCTTATCAGGGCAGAGATTGTTGCCACTAGCATAAGACAGTTTGTTGAGCAGTGTCTGCACCACTTCAGTGACCTGAGGAGGCACCATCCCGAGCTTTTTTTTTCTAATTTTATTATGCTTCTTTATTGAAAGAAAAACATAGAACAAGTGCAGATTTAAACAAGCAGACATCCAAACAACTGACAGTAGCAAAAACAAACAAAAAAGTATACAACTATTACCATAAACATACAAACAATAAACAATTACAATTATTTACAAATTGTATGCTCAGCACATATGGTGTCTAGCAGCATCTATTGATCATTACATTAATACTTCATCTAGGACAGGGGGCACATTTCGTTCCACAAACATACTTTAATCACAAAAATTTCTGAATTTATCTAAAAAGAAATCCCATTGAGCAGATATCACGTAATGGTATGTGGTATCCTTGAAGGGGTATCTGATATATCTTAAATGCGTATGAAACATTGCTTTGACCTGATCTCAAGATAACAGATTTCTAGATTTCCAGGTGCAATCCTGACCCACTTAACCTAGGAAAGGAACAGGTAAGAGCCAAAGTTGCTAAATGCCTTGTTATATCACTTATAGTTAAATGGTCCTTTGTTGAACATTTAATTGATATGCACTACATTTATTGTTTTGTTACAGCTCAGGAGAAAATATTGAAAAATGGCCTCCTGTACCTAGGGGAGAATGGAGTGGATCTCCGGTCATAGTACAACTTAATGTCCTTTTACTGATTATTTAGCTACTTCAGAGCAGGTTAATAGTAACCACTTGTGTAGTCTGCAAAATATGAAGGAAATAGCTCTGTCACAGTCTTTTATACAGTTGACAAAACACTGTGGCATATATAATGCTTTCAACACTCACATGCAAAATGTATGTACCCATGGCAAACATTCCTTAATTATCTGCAATGACATGACCATCTTCAACTGCCTGGAGAGTACACCCAGTGTGTCATGACATTGTGATGGTTGCCACATTCCAGCATTCTGCATACTGGCCAAGGCCAGGTATATGTGGGCTGGAGAGAAGGGACAGGGTGGTTTGGAGCCATTGTGGGGCACAAGATAGCCTATTGCCAATGCCTCACTCTTGTCATGTGCCCATGATGCTGATACTTTAATCTAGCATATCTCTGGCAAGTATGACCCATGCTGCATGCCCTGGTGCAGAGCCTAGTATTGTATGGTGTTTGCTAAGCACCTGCTTCTAATTGAGTATGTTTGCAAATACTTCTTTTCTGCCTGTGGTACAGCACAGCCATCACATGCACATTGCATTGCATATATGGTATCACTATCCAACTCCTTGTGTCATGTCTTTGAGGTATGCTATAGTCTAGTCACGGAAATGATGCATAGTGAAATGTATGTTCCTTTCATCCTAAAATATAGTATTTCTGTAACCTTAACTGCCCAGCCTTACAAGTGACAAGTTGTTGTTTTTAAATGTAATATTTCACCCTGGTCTCGGTTTAAGGCTTGCACACTCGTTTAGGAGTCCTGAGTACAACCATCCCCACACCTTTTCCCATTCCCCACTTACCCTTTCTTAGCCCTTGCCTCTCCTCTTTTCTGGCCACTAGATGGGGCTGTAACCCAAACAATACTTGCTGCTCAATTACAGACTCCCAGTTATTTCAATTCCTATGCCCAAACTACAGTGAGACTTCCCTCCTAAGTAAATTAACAATGCTAACAAGGGGCTGCACTGGCCATAGGATACTGGACCTTTCTGCATGCACTCACTGATAGTTCACTCTCCCTACCATCACCTCATACACCCCCCCCCCAGCTTAAGACCAGCATATCTTCCTGCAAAAAGGTATTTCTACTGATTTTTTTTAGACCGGCACTTACCTCCTATAGCTGGGCCAGCCCGCTTGGGCTCACTCCGCTCCCCTACCCTACCCCCATTCCCACCCACTCCCCCCTCTCAAACTTATACTCTCTACACCCCTCCCACTTCACTCTCCAACCAATCCCCCTTCATTTCCTTTTTCTTTTCCCCTCCCTTCCAATTAACCAACTCCCTTCCTACCTCACACCTTACCATATCCAGTTCTCACACACTCACCTGTTAACCAAATTCCTTGATTTCTTTTTATTCTCATATCCTCCTTTTTCCTGCACTGTCAGCAAACAACCTGCACCTTACAAAACCCAAAAATGTCCCCATACTACCTTATTATTCCCCTTCTTCTCCTACTAACCCTGTCTACCTCATATCATACATCACTTCATCTCATTACACCACAGCCTACACTCTCCTTCACTCATTACCCTCACAATAACCTTCACACACTTCATATCTTCCCCCCACTTTTTTCCACTCCAACCTTCCAACCTCTTTATGATCATATCCTACCCTAATGTATCTCTCTCCATTTATTTAACACCTAGAACCCCCTGTACTACTCTTTTCCTCTCCTATCTGCTTTCCTTCATTGATACTCTTCTCCTGGATGTTGATATCCATCCCAATCCAGGACCACACACCCTTTCCTCTCATACCCACAGTCAGTCTACCTCACCCCCTCAATCTATACCCAACCACCATACTCCCCACCTAAATCTGTAACTATCTTTTTGCTGAATATCCAAAGCTTAGTTAATAAAACTACAGAATTTCACTCATGGATGCAACTACACAACCCCATATCATTGCCCTATATAAAACCTGGTTAAGGCCTCATATCAACTCAGAAATCCTACCCCTAGGCTACAACATCTATCGAGTAGACAGACCTAATAAGAGAGGAGGATTTGCAGCCATTCTCTACTCCAACCTACTCACCATCTCTCCACTCTCTATACCCTTACCCAGTTTTACTCCTGCAGAAATCCTCATTCTAGACAGCCATCTTAACCCAAACAAAAAATGTTCCATAGTCTCCATCTACATTCCCCCCAGGCAACAAAATTCCAGTTCATGAAGACTTTCTATCCTGGCTCTCCCAAAACATTTCTTATGAAACCATTATATTAGGAGACGTAAACATTGATTGGGCTCTACTACCTTCCCCTTCCCCTATGCATGTGATCAACCTATATGGCTTCCACCAAGTCATATCCTCCCCTACTAGAACAAACAGAACCTCTACCTCAGGATCTGTTATAGACTGGATACTCATCTCAGATCTAAGCATCTATCACAACCCTGGTATACTTCCTAATTCTCTGAGTGACCATTCCCCTACTTATGCACACAGATACTCCCAACAGATACCAAAAAACATATTTTCAGAGAATGTCGTAATCTGTTTCACTTTGGCCCCAAGTTTAACTCTACACTCTCCCATATCAATTGGTCCTTCCTACGTCACCTTCCCCTTAATGAAGCAGTAAATACATTCAACGAGATATTTCTTGACATACTAAACTCCATTGCTCCATCTAGAAAAGAGAGTAAAATCAAACTGTGCCCCCCGGCTCACAAAAGACACAAACTCCATCATGCATAAGAGGGCCACTGCCTGGAAAACTTGGATAAAAAATAAACCCCCTGCACTGCTCCATTACAAAGAACTTAGAAATACCTGTAAAAAACTAATTATCAAGGATAAGAAATCATTCTTCACCTCCAACCATTGCAGCCCACATAACCACCCTAAGAAATTCTAGTCTACTGTCAATAAAATTATCTACCCAAGTACCTCTCCTATCCCCAACTCTTTCCCTCAAAATACTGCCATTGAAACTACTACTCTCTTAATTTATTCCTTACAGTAGAGCTCTTTTGAGTGTGTACCTTTAACTCCCAGTGGGTGTGGCTTCAGCCTTTAAAAAATGACGTTATCATCTTACAGTTCTAACAAATACTTATTGACAGAGGTCATATATCAATACAATTTTGTTTGCAATCATATATGCTTCAAGATAAAATATTCTGATACGTTGGGTGTAGCATGGGTTTGGAATTATTAATGCAAATATGAACAGGAAATATTTGAAACCTAGAGGAGCAGTAGGAGGTAACTGCAGAAACGCCTGTAGACGTCACTCGGCTGTAATGAGTTAAATAACTACTTCATTGAAACAATCCAAAGACTAATCCAACCTAGCCCTTCTGCCCCTTCTCAGACATCACCCCCTCCTCTTCTTTGTCTATTACCTTCTCCTTACAACCTGCACCCACTGCATTTATCAAACACCAACTGAATACACTTAAACCCTGCTCCCCCTCTGTTGACAACCTCCCTCCTTACTTCCTAAAAATTACTGCAAATTCTATTGCCTACCCAGTCTCTATTCTTATTAATCATTCTGTCACTGAGTCCATAGTCCCCGATTTATGAAAATTCTTTTACACTATCCCTCTTCATAAAGGAGGTAACTCCACTGACCCCTCAAACTATCATTCAATTGCTATACTATCACACTCTCCAAAATACTAGAAAAATGCATTCATTCCCAATTACTTAAACATTTGCTTGACAACAACCTCCTAATTCCCATCCAGCATGGCTTTTTACCCCACTACAGCACATCTACCGCTCTACTCTCTTTCACCCAAACAGTAGCAGAAGCCCGTGACAACAATCTACTTCTGTCCTGTCTATTCCTAGATCTCTCAAAAGCTTTTGATAAATCTTGCACTCTAAACTGTTAACTAAACTGTCTGACCTTCACATTTCCACCCCCTCTTTAGTCTGGTTCTCTAGTTACTTATCTAACAGACTACAATCTATATACTGGTAAACTGCGACTTCCCCATTTCTACCTGTCAACACTGGTGTTCCCCAAGGCTCTATTCTGGGTCCCCTCTTGTTCAATGTCTTCACAAACAACTTACATTCTGCTACCAACCTTTCCACTCTCCTACAATATGTTGATGACTCCACCCTTATCACCACTGCCCACAATATGCCTGAACTCCTCTCTCGAATCCAATAAACTTTCTCTTCCATTGAAACTTGGCTCACTGATAATCAGCTAATATTAAACCTCCCAAAAAACTAAGCTTGTACTTTTTCTTCCTAAAACTCTATTACAACACAAATCCTCTTTCTCCATTACCTCTTCTAAGAATACTATTATCAGATCTGAACCACATGGTAAACTATTTGGCGTCACCATAGATGACAAACTCATATTCAATATCCATATAAATCAATCCATTATAAAATACCACCAAATACTTGGCCTCCTTTACCGTAATCATAAATTTCTTTCTCCCTTCTCCAAGTCCTCCCTAGCCTCATCCCTACTCTTACCCTGTCTCCTTTACACAGCTCCAGTCCTTACCAACCTTCAGTCTACTCTGCAAACTACAGCAAACCTACAACACAATAGCCAAATTTGTTTCTAATTTCCCTTATAAAACCCACCACTGCCTTGCTCTTAAATCTCTGAAATGGCCTGAATTCCCTAAACAACTACTCCTTACACAACTTCATGTAACACACTCTATTATCTATGACCCCACTTCTTGTCCATCTATCTCCAATATTGTATCCCTTTATAACCCCCAACGCCAGCTTCATACTTCTGACAAACATCTTCTGAACATCTATAAACCTACAAAAAACATTGGGAAGTCACTATTCAAATACTCAGTTGCACATCACTGGAACTCCCTCACTCTTAATATTAGAAATATCCCATCTAAGGCCCAATTAAAAAATGAACTTAAACACTATCTACAAAATACCTGGTACTGTCCTTGTCTAGCTCCTGACTCCCTTACTCTCTCCTCCTCAAACTACTTTTTCTCTCATTATTACCTCACTCTCCTCTACCCTCTCTCCACTTAGTTGTGCCATTACTACTATAAATCTTCTCCAACCTCTTGCACACAATTTTCTTCACCCATATTATCCTTATCTGTTTATTTTACTGAAATATTTAGACACCTTTGTTAATCACAGTAATCTTAATTATTTCTATGTTATGTAAAAGATTTTGTTTTATGACTTCTGAAATGTAAGCCGTTTTCTCAATTGACTGTAATTGTAATCTGGAGCTTTTATCCTTGGGTCTCCACTGAAAATAGGGCTTGGCTCAATTGGACCAACCCAGTTAACAAATGACAATAAATAAATAAATAAAATAGTCTGCACACAGATGACTCGAAAATGGCTAAATTGATTACATCCATTACAGATAGGACAACTATGCAAAACAGCTTGACTAAATTGAAACTTTGGGCACAGGAAAATAATATGCTAATAAATACATCATAAATTAAGCATATGGGATTTGAAAGCAACAGACTGAAGTGTGAACATTTAAAACAGCTGTGGATTCATTTAAGGACATGGGTATATATGGGTAGATCCAGCTTTTGAGTTTTTTGAATCATATCAGCCAATTGGCTAATGATAATTATAAAACTCCAAGGTGAAAAAAAAGATTTATAAAGTCTAGGAAGTCAGAAATGATTAAATCATTGTCTGTAAGTTGCATTAGACCCATACTAGGATACAGAATAATATATGGAAAGCTTATAAGAAAACTATCATGAGGAAATTGGAAACAGTATAGCAGAAATACACCAAGGACATCCACAGTTGTGAAAATTTATTATAAAAGATTAAAAAATTCTGAACTTGTAAAGTGTCTCATAAGGTGTCTGATATTTAAAGAAGACCTTATTGAGGTATACAAGGCATTTAGAGCTGACTACCTCTGGGAATGTTTGGAGTGACAAAAAGATTATTAGAGAATCCTTAGGCAACTTATGTAGGAGATCATATAGGAATGAGACGTGCTAATTGGTTCTCTGACAGAGTACCAAACTAAGCACTAGTTTAGATGTTTTAGGAACAACTTGGACACTTATGAAAATGATTGTTCTGGTATACTGGAAGGCTAGAAGGCTATTTTTGTCCCTTACACAATGTCCTCAGGGCCACAGTCCTGCACTACTCTCAGGGCCTATTATATCCAACATCCCTATCATACTGCACACAACACTGCCCATATGGGCAGTGACAATGAAAACCTACCCACAAATCATACAATAGAGACACTTGGGCAGAACTAGCTGAGCTGGTGTAGCAGCACATGTAGCAGCTGTATAGTCTATCAGTAGGTACCAGTTATGAATAGTCATGGTAAACATTCTTAGTACTAAAGTCCTTTTTTAGTCTCTCCTTTCTTTTTTATATTTTACTTGATGTTTGTTGTTTTATTTCTATCTGCCAGATACACCAGTGCAGTGGCACAAGACCCCATTCTACCAGTGGTTCCAGCCTTCTCCCCTCAGTATAGCAAATTCTCCCAGGCTTGGCTGTCAGCTACAGTGAGGGGGTGACTTAGGTGCATCCCCAATGGCTTCTGGCAGTCAGTCACTTAAAGGCAATCCTATTGTTCCCTCCAGTGGCACTACAAGGTTATCCTTCATCACCCAGTAAGAGTTGGAGAAGATGGTGGGGGAGATGGTGTGATGGTCGCATGTTGCTAGCATTAGCCTCCTGGACAGCATTTTTAAGTGACTTTTAGGATCACTCCACTGCTTGGTAATGCCATCACCATCACCTCAGGTAGGGCCCGCTTGGGAATTTAATCATGATAGTGTGTACCTGCGGTAGTGGCGCTGTGGTAGCATTGTCGCCTCACAGCAAGACGTTGTCCCGTTCGATTCTCAGCTAGAGCGTCTTCTGTGTGGAGGCATGCATGAATGGGCATACCTTCGTTGAAGGTTGTGCATCAGGGCTGGTAACTCGGCACGTAAAAATCCACTATCAAACATTAGCGGACCGGAGTTCTGCTGTGGTGACCCCTAACTGGGATAAGCTGAAAGACACAACAACAAGTGAATGACCTCTTCCTGGATATAGCCCAAGCAGCAAGTGGTATCAGAATCAGGTTAACCACCCTATCTCCCATCCCCGTGTTCCCCTTTCCTTGTGTGACCCACCAGCCTTGGTTTGTTACCTAATCCTCCCCATCACCATTTTCCTCCCTGTTGCAGGCCCATATATATATTGATAATTACACTGTCAAATTCACTCTGTGTCAGCTTCTCCCTGCTGGGCTTGGTCAATGTTTTATGTTTGTCCGGGTAACCCTGCTTCCATACTTTTTTCCATCTCTTGCCTTCCGTTTACATCCTTCCACCTCTACTATTTAGAAAAATGGAAAATGGGCGTTAGACCCTGAAAAAATAAATTACACTCTTCCTCTAAATTTCCTGTGTGCTTGTGTAAGTTCCTCTGCTTGCCCTTTCCCTTTTTCCTACATTCATACACTAATTTCCTCCCCATTTAAAACATACACATTGCCTGGAGCCATATACTATGGCTTCCAGTTGTTCTTGTAGCATCACAATGTAGTGCATGTGCATGTACATAGGCATGTGCATACTACTTGTTCAATACAGGTCTTCATGAAATTCCTAACTGCAAATACGAGAACCACTTTCTGGACACCAAGCATGTAATTTCCTGAAGCAGGTTTCTTAATTGGTTGCTGTTTGTCAAGTCAAGTGATAATTACTTTGAGCCACATCACATACCTTAGCATCTTCATGGTAGCCTCTGTGTAATCACAGAAGGCATGTTCCTGAATCCCAAGCCCAGGTCTCACAGCTTGACAGAGGCAGTGGTCTCTAAGTAATAAATCAGCTGTCTATATACATCGACAGTATGTAGAACTGTCAATCCTTTGTTTTCTTTTTTAGAAAAGTAAATAGGGAGCTGAAATTACTGATTGAAAGACCTCTGATATCACTGCAGATGTTCAAAGGACTGTAGTGCTAACATTTTAATAACAAACAAAATTCATATTTCACATCTGTGGCCCATTTCTCCCAGGGGACTATAAATGCACAATTCGCCTAAGAAAAACCTCTATTTCATAGAAGCTAGTGAGGGAGACCAAGATAAGCATGCTAACAATGCTGACCCAAGTCTTTAGATAAATGAGTGTGTATAGCTTGATTTGAAGAGGGAATGCAGTTATTTTAAGGCAAAAGATAACAGGATCGAAGGGCATTATGTTCTTTTTGATCCACCTGAAATGAAAATTACTGCCATTTTAATACGACTTTCTAGTGAAGTTTTTATGAGTCTTTTGTAACATCATTAGGAAGGCATGCTGGCCATCAGTGGGAATAATTATTCAGGCTACCAGACTGAGGCAGAAGCTCTGTATGCTGGACATTGCCCTACTGCTGAGAAAATATGGTGTTAATTTCTATAAGGACTCTGAAGTCATCTCTATCAAAAGGGTACCAACTGTCTTCTTTGCATGTTTGTCTCTATGACGGCAGAAAGATGTACAGAAGACTCTGGTGCCATAGGAAGAAAAAGGTATCTGTTATTCATGCTGAGCATTCAGATCCTCGAACTTAACTGTGAAATATGTGCAGTCTGTGTGATACAAAGGGGTCCACCTACAGGCAGCTCAGTTTCTTGACTATGGTGTAAAACACCCTTTAGTCAAATAACCAACACACAGGCTGCAGAGATCATTCTGCTTAGTGAGAATGCCATCACTTCAAATGCATGGAAGATGAACCACTTGACAGATCTGCTCAATTTCTACAGCTTTTTCCATACTTTCAAGTTCAGATTACATAACTGCTAACATTACAGTCCTCCTTGCTTGATGAAATTTTGCATAGCTGCTGCACTTCCCGTCTGACTTGTTATCTGCTTGACTGAAAGAAATGAAGAAAAGCTTTTAAAGTCAGATGAAATATCCATACAGCCTTCAAAGTGATGTGCAGTGATATTAGATAAAGATTTCAGGCAGAGGCTTAGCGGGCTCAACCAGCACCCTGTACTGGTCTGATAAAAGTGTCCTATCCCCTCAGCTCTTCATGTAAAGAACAAAAAAAATGAAAAAGGACTTCTACAAACTTGCAGGAATGCCAGTTGGTTTCCTGCAGACAGTACATAATCCATGTCTGCAATCAGGTACCTGGACAGGAGAAAATCAGGTCCTGTATCTGCATCCTGCCCCAGTCCTTCCTTCCTCTCAATTTTGCTAAAAAATAAGAAAGAAAAAAATATTTTTTCTTTAAAATTGAAAATCTGCTTGCTACAAATGTAGCAAGCACTTGCTACAATTTATAACATGCACGCTGTGCTATAGCCCTCAGGTTTAATTTATTAAAAAAATATATTTATGTTTAAACTGTGGTGTTCAGGTTTTAATTAAAACAATTTCAACTTTAACACGCGCTTGCTACAGTTTAGACCATACAGAGGGTGCTAGCATTCAAGTTTGACTGGTATGCATTAAAGAGTACGAATTCAACACAAACACACATGGCAAAGAACTCGAACCAGACTAGAACAAAACTGTTTATTAGATAAGCTCTTCCGTTTCCTTGACAGAAAACTTTATCAGATAAAAAATACATTTAAACAGACACATTTTATAGTACAAGGTAATTAAAACTGCAAACTGAGCTCCCCATCAACAATTTATATGCATGAGACAATAAATGTGACCTGTCATTTGAAATCTTAAAAAGTGCATATACCTTTGGAATAACAGCAATTTGATTTCTTATAATTTAGGGACATAAATAGTAGGAGAGTGATAATTACTCAGAACTGGCTATGTCAGTAGATAAAGGTCAGAAGTACATGCCTTACTTTAATCAGGTACCTGGACAGTAGCCAATCAGATCCTGTATCTGTGTCATTCCCCCATCCCCCCTTCCTCTCATTTTTGCTCAAAAAAAAAAAGAAAGAAAGAAATGTTTTTTTTTTTTCATTTACATTTAAGTACACTGATTGCTATAAATGTTGCAAGCAGCTGCTATAGTTTATATTATACACAGGGTGCTACTGCCCTCAGGTTTTAATTTATAAAACAAAATACCTTTTTAATTTACATTTAAACTGTAGTGCTCAGGTTTTAATTAAAAAAAAAAAGAAGTTATATACTCACCATAACGTTCCATGTTTGTAGTCCATCTCGCCCTTCATTCTTACATATGGGTTCGGAGCCGATCTTCGGCTCTGACTTGGCCTATTACAAAGCTCACTGTCTCTTAGTTGGCTTGTGGCTAGGTAGGTGCGCCATAGTACACCATTACAATCCCCAGATCATGTTTGCTGCTAAACTATAGAAAAACAGAACTGAGGTTATCCAGAAAGAACAATAATGAAAGGTCTCCACCCTATCAAGGGAATACTATCCTGTCTCCAGATTCTTCCAGGATGGGGGTAGGTGGGTAGGTTCATAAGAATGAAGGGCGAGATGGACTACAAACATGGAACGTTATGGTGAGTATATAACTTCTTTATGTTCTGTAGTCCTATCTCGCCTTCATTCTTACATATGGGACAGCGTCCCTAGCACCTTATTCTTTGGTGGCTCACGGAAAAATACTCCTGAGTACCGTGGAACCAAAGGAGGCTATATCCTTAGAGGTAAGGTCCAATTTGTAATGAGCAATAAAGGTATGAGTGGTAGCCCAGCTGCACAAATATTGTTAGTTGGAACTCTGGCTTGGAAGGCAGCAGATGTAGACTGGGATCGGGTAGAAATAGAAGTTATGTCCTTACCATAACGTTCCATGTGGAGTGTTCATCTCGCCTTTGTTCTTACACATGGGTTCGGAGCCGATCCTCGGCTCCGTGTCGGCCGCTTGCAAGCTCTGCATCGAGAAGAAGCTCGAGACAACCTAATACCCACAATCCCCCTCTGCCTTTACCTCAGATCTAGTTTGCAAGCAAACCAGTAGTCAGAGAGAGCACACTCATGCTTATATCACATATGCACAGACTAAGAGTCTATATATATATATATATATATATATACACATATACACATATATATACATGTCAACTATATACACAACAACTGCAATGCAAAAGCAGAATGCCCCAGGCCAGGCACCAAACTGAACGTTCTTCCTAAGGGCGGGAGGGTGGGAATGTAAGAACAAAGGCGAGATGAACACTCCACATGGAACGTTATGGTAAGGACATAACTTCTATATGTGATAGTGTTCAATCTCGCCGTTTGTTCTTACACATGGGTAGCGTCCCTAGCTCCTTGTTCCTGAGGAACTCACGGAAGGACGTTCTTGAGCACAGTGGAACCAAAGGTTGCCCTGTCCCTAGAAACCTTGTCTACCTTATAATGAGAAATGAATGTATGTGGCGTAGACCAAGTAGCAGCCGCACAAATAGCGTCTAGTGGTAGGCGAGCTGCATGAGCCAGGGATGTAGACACTGACCTTGTGGAATGTCCTTTGGGTTTGTGCAAAAGAGTTTGATTTGAAGAATCATAGACATAGACGATACAATCAGTTAACCACTTAGAAAGAGTTCTTTTGGTAACCGCTACTCCTTTCCTGTTATCAGCAAAGGCTACAAAAAGTTGATCAGTTTTTCTGTGATCTTTTGTTCTATCCAAGTAAAACCTTAGCTGTCTGTGAACATCTAATTTGTGCAACATATACTCCATTTTATTGGAGTGATTCTTGAAGAAAGTGGGTAATTCAATGGACTGATTAATATTATTAATAGAACAAACTTTAGGAAAGAAGGATGAATTAGTGCGAAGAGAAACTCTGTCAGAGTGAAAGATCAAATAAGGGTGCTTAATGGAGAGAGCTTGAAGTTCAGATACTCCCTAGCGGATGTAATGGCTACCAAAAAGAGAGTCTTCCATGACAAAAATTTCAATGGGCAAGAGGAGGCTGGTTCAAAGGGGGGCAGCATTAACTTAGATAACAATAAGTTTAGACTCCAAGGTGACGTAGGAGATCTAATTGGTGGTCTAATATGAAAAGCCCCTTTTAAAAAGGCTTTACAAAGTCTGTGGGCCATAACAGGAGCCCCACATTCTTCCACATGGAAATTAGAAATGGCAGCCAATTGAACTCTTAATGTGGCAGGAGAAGCACCCTGATGGAACAAGTCTGTTAAAAACTCTAATATTTTATTCAAAGGAGCTATAACAGGGTCCACTTGCTGTGTATTCGCCCAGAATACAAAGCGCTTCCATTTACTAGTATATGTTTTAGTAGTGGAAGCTTTATGAGAAGCCACTAATATATTCTAAACTGCAGGTGAAAGAAGATCAGACCTGGCTAAGTTGAGAATTGGAGCAGCCAAGCTGCTAGATGGAGGGACAAGAGCGAGGGGTGAGGAGCCCCTGACGAGTGAGTCAATAGATCTGGCTCTGGGTCCAGGATCCAGGGTCCCCGAATGCAGTGTGTCATGAGGAAGGGGAACCAAATTTGACGAGGCCAGAATGGGGCAATGAGGATTATTGTCCTGTGTAGGTTTTTGGCTTTCTGGAGAAACTTTGATATCAGGGGGAAGGGAGGAAATGCGTACAGGAGTCCCGGGGGCCAATCGTGAATCAGTGCGTCCCTGGGGACTTCCCCTGGAGGGGGTAATAGGGCAAAGTAGCTCCTGCATTTGGCGTTCATTGGAGACGCAAACAGATCGCAGGAAGGCTGGCCCCACATGCGAAAAATCTTTTTCGCAACTGACTGTTTTAGGGACCACTCGTGCGGTAACAGAATTGCTCTGCTCAGCCTGTCGGCTATGACGTTGGATGACCCCGGGATGTGCGTTGCTATCAGAAAGCGACCCGTGGACTCCGCCCATTGGCAGATTCTCATGGCCTCTCTGCATAGCTGATAGGACTTGGTTCCCCCTTGCTTGTTTATGTACCAGACTACCGACATGTTGTCCGTCTGAACTGCAATAGTTCCCAGAAGAAGAAGGGGAGCAAAGTGTTGCAACGCTAGAAACACTGCCCTCAACTCTAGAACATTGATGTGCAGATTGTACTCTAAATTGGTCCATTCGCCTTGGACTGTCTGTCCCTGAAAGATGCCCCCCCACCCTATCAGGGAAGCATCCGTGGTCACCGTAACTGTAGGCGTGGGTAGCACAAATGGTCTCCCTTGGAAAGGTTGCGTCTGAAGCCACCAGTTTAGGTGTGTTTTGCATGTGTTCGTTATAAGAATCTCGTGTGTTAGAGGTAGTTGTTGGAACGACCATTGTGCAAACAGTAGCCATTGTAGGACTCTCATGTGCAGTCTTCCCAAGGGTATTGCAATAAGAGAAGCTGACATGAGTCCCAAAACCTTCAGTACCAGTTTTGCTGGGGATTTCCTGGACAACAGAAGAAGGCGATGTGAGTCTGAAGTGAAAGTATCCTTTCTGGAGGAAGTCTTAGAATTAACTGATGTGTATTTAATTCCGCTCCTATGAATAAGATACTCTGTGATGGCTGTAGTAAGGATTTTTCGAAGTTTACGGAAATTCCTAGGTGAATACACAGTTGAAGAGTATAGTCTCTGGCCTGTACTAGTTGACGCTGGGTGGTGGCAGAAAGGAGCCAGTCGTCCAGATACGGAAACACCTGGAATCCTTGGCGCCTCAAGAGACGCTACCACTGCCATGCATTTGGTGAAGACCCTGGGGGCTGAGGTCAGACCAAAGGGCAGGGCTCGAAACTGAAAGTGACTGGCACCCAGCCGAAGCGCAAGTGATCTCTGGATGCCCTGGCCATTTTGATGTGGTAGTATGCATCCTTCAGATCTATTGAGCACATCCAGTCGTCCTTCTGTAAGAATGGAAGGATCGATTGAAGCGTGACCATTCGGAACTTTTCTTTCTTGACGAAGGTATTGAGGTCGCTTAGGTCCAGAATGGGCCTCCAGTCCCCTGTTTTCTTTGGAACTAAAAAGAACCTTGAGTAAGTCCCGAATCCTTTCTGGTCCGCTGGGACTGGTTGGATGACTCTTTTTTCTAGCAGCTTTGAAATTTCTATAGCTGCTGGCTCTCGCAGATGGGGCGGTACATCTGGGAGTCTTTTCTTTGGCATGGGATGGGATAGAAAAGGTATATTGTAACCTCTGGTAACCATGCTTTTTACCCACTTGTCTGTAGTTATGTTTTGCCAGGCCTGAGGGTATAAAGCTAAGCGACCCCCGACTGCCTCCAGAGCAGGACAGTCGGGCCTCCTCTCAGGAGTGCTGGAAAGGTTTACCAGGGAGTGTATCCCTGTCACCTTGATTCTGCGGACCCCCTCTGCCGCCAGGGCGACGTCTTCCACCTCTGCCCCCTCCTCTGCCTCTAGAAGGGGCATCACCCTGTGTGCCTGGGAAAGATCTTTGGGGTTTTCGAAACCACATTTTTCCACCACGTTGCCCTTTGGGGTACGGTCTGGTTGGGGTGGAAAAACGGACTCCGACAGCAGACAGAGTCTTTCCCTCCTGCTCACACCGGGTAAGGGTCTCCTTTACTTTGGGGCCAAAAGATAGGCACCGTCAAATGGGGCGTTAGTAAAGGAAGACTTGAAGGCTTCCGCAATGAACATAAGCGCATCCAGGATTGTCTGCGAAGAGCAATCGCTGAAGCTGCTGCCCTACTCGAACCTTCGGCTGCGTAAGAGATCAGCCTCATGGACGAGTTCACAATGGATGTAAGGGTATTAAGTTGCGCTGCCACTTTCTCTGAGACAGCAGCATCTGTAGTACCCTGGAGGGTATCTCCCAACTCTTTGACTAGATCCCTCTGTAGTCGTGTAAAGTGGGTCAAATAGTTCAGGGATCGCATGGAAAAAGCCGCTGAACTAAAAATGCGCTTCCCATACCTGTCCATAGTCCTAGAATCTTTATTAGGGGGATGGACAGATGAGGAAGATTCCGACATCTCCTTTTTCATGGCCGCTGCCACCACCATAGCGTCCACTGGAACTCCTTTTGTCAAGTAAGTCTTGTCCTGGGGTGCAGTGATATACTTATTGGGTTTCCTTGGGACTGGTTCCACTGTGTCAGGAGCCTCCCACGCCCTTCGAGCAATAAGTTCCATTAATTCATCGAAGGGCGGAGTGACCCAGGAGGAGGAAGGGCGAGCACCGAATGCCTTCAGCAAGACTGACTCATCCTCAGAAGGGGGGAGGGACTGCCAGTCACCTCTCTGTTTCAGGATCTCCAATATGTCAGAAAAAGAGACATCTTCTGAAGGTGACTTAGGGACCCTTCTGACTCATCTAAGTCAGTATCGGATGTCAAGGATTCTTGTGGAGAATCTAAGTGTCTCCTCTTACACAATCTTTTCCTAGGGACTTCTTCGTGGGGAGCATCCGAAGCCTCCGAGGAAGAGGGGGCACCCTCCAGGGGTGGCTGAGACACCGGTGCTCGACGCTTGGATGTGGCCGTGGGTGCAGAGGAGGATAACGGCCCTTTATGGGGAGGAGAGGTTGCTTCTACTGATGTGGTTGTCTGGGTAGACAACACCTTCCTCATTAGATCGAAGCCCCGGGTCCCGAGTCGAAGAATCTCCGGTTCGAAGAAATGGGAAGAATCCCGAAACAGGCACGAAGGCATCGACCCGAGGACGGAGCCGAATCGATCCGCGCCGAGGCCCGAGGGAAGAGTCGAACCGAACGTCGGTTCGACTCGCCCCGAACCAAGGACAGATCGTCGGCTCCGAGACTCCGGTACCGGGTCCGACGGAGTCGAGGTGAGAGGAACAGACCGAGAAAAGGACGGTTCTGGACCCGAGGGCTCCACAATCAGAAGATCAACCTCTTCCGGCTCCAAAGACTGGACAGGTCTCGGAGGAGGAATGGATGGAGACAATGGGAGGCCTTCAAGGTTCGACACCAACTGGGTGGAAACTGAAATAAGTTTGGATAGGGCCGAATGCTCCAATAACTTCTGCACCACACGATCCACATCGACATCGGAGAGCTTAGAAGAAGAACAGGTCGAAGGAACCGAAGACGGAGCCGACCTCAATAGAGTCGAGGGAGGGAGCTCCATCACCGGTTCCAAGACTCGAGGCTCAGGAACTGACACCAGTTGAACACTCGGCCCCGAAGTCTGTGGAACCGGTGATCTAACTTTACTCGAAGAGCTCGGAGCCGATGACTTGGGCTCCAACGTCTTCGATTCCTTCGAGGATTTGGATGCCTGGTCTGAAGCATCCAGAGCCTCCTGAAATGAAGCTTTTAATAACCCCCTGTCCATGAGTTTCCTGCGCCTATCTGTCATGACCCTCCCACTAAAAGAGTGACAAATTGAACAGTCCTCTTGTAAGTGGAGAGGGCCAAGGCAGTAGACACAGGAACTATGGTTGTCAGTAACTGACATTTTTTGGCCACACTGGCAACGTTTAAAGCCTGATTTAATTTTCTCAGACATCTTACAGGAAAGAGAAAAAGTCAAGTCCAGTATAAGAGACAAATCCAATAGAAAAAAGTCGAATCCGATGTATATGTCAGTCCGGTTGTCAAATTAAGTAAGGGGTGGTAGGCCCCAAAAAACTCTAACCAGTTAAATAAACTTAACGGTACCAAGAAATTCTACCTACACACACACATACACTATGTCTACCAAAAGGTACTTTTAGAACAAATTTTTCTAAAATATAACAAAATTAAAGTTATATCTTATCTCAAGTTGCTCGAGCTAGATCCCAGCGATGCGAACGCAGCAGCGGCAAACTAGATCTGAGGTAAAGGCAGAGGGGGATTGTGGGTATTAGGTTGTCTCGAGCTTCTTCTCGATGCAGAGCGTGCAAGCGGCCGACACGGAGCCAAGGATCGGCTCCGAACCCATGTGTAAGAACAAACGGCGAGATTGAACACTATCACATTGAGCCTTAAACCTGAACGGTAGAGTTTTTTCATTGGAGGAGTAAATGAAGGAAATACAGCTCAAAATCCAATTCGATTGGGTCACTTTAGAGACTGGCAGACCTAGTCCAGAATCAGAGAAGGATATGAACAGTTGATCTGACGTTGAGTTCCTTAGTCCTGTGAAGGTAGAACCATAACTGCCTGTGAACATCCAATTGATGAAATTTGTATTCTGCTGCATTAGAATGGTTAGGGAAAAACACCGGTAACTCTATAGTTTGGTTCTGGTTATTTTGAGAGCAAACTTTAGGGATAAAGGAAAGATTCGTATTAAGAGAAACTCTGTCTTTGTGGAAAATCGGATAAGGAGGCTTTATAGACAGTGCTTGTAACTCTGACACTCTGTCTAGCTGATGTGATGTTTACTAGAAACAAAGTCTTCCAAGACATAAATTTCAGCGGACATAAATGGGCAGGCTCAAAGGGCAGTGAAGTTAGCTTGGACCAGACAAAGTTCAGATCCCAGGAAGCTACCGGTTCCTAAAAGGGGGGGTCTCAGCAAAGTAGCACCTTTAAGGAAGATTTTACACAATCTGTATGACATCAGGTTAGACTCATGTAGACCAAAATGAAAATTAGATATCGCTCCCAATTGGACCCTCATTGTGGCAGCAGCAGATCCCTGATGGAAAAGTTCTGACAAAAATTCTAAAACCATTGGGATGGATGCAGTGTAAGGATCTACATTCCTTTCTTCAGCCCAGATAGAAAACCTTCTCCATTTGCTAGAGTATAACCTCCTGGTGGAAGGTTTATGTGAAGACGTGAGGATGTGGGTCACAGCAGGTGAAAAATCATGAAGCCTTTACTAGGGATGGAATTGGAGCAGCCATGCTATCAAGTTGAGAGTGTGGAGGCTGGGGTGAAGGGAGCCTGACGTGTGTCAAAGAGGTCTAGCACTGGGTCCAGAGTCCATGGATCATCTAGTAGATGAGGCCTGAGAAAGGGGAACCAAATCTGACGAGGCCAGTAAGGAGTGACGAGAATCATTTTGCTTCCTAACAGCTTCACTTTCTGAATCACCTTGGATAAGAGAGGAAAAGGAGGGAAAGCATAAAAGAGTTCCAGGGGCCAATCGTGAACAAGTGCATCTCTCAATGACTCCCCCGGAGGGGGGGATAAGGGAAAAGTAGCTGCTGCATTTGTAGTTGAATGGACTGGCGAAGAGATCGCAGCAAAGCTGTCCCCATTTGCGGAAGATCTGTTCCGCTACTTCCCAATTCAGAGACCACTCGTGAGGCATTAAGATTGCCCGGCTGAGTTTGTCGGCTATCCCATTGGTTGTCCCTGGGATGTGTGTTGCCACCAGAAAGCGCTGGGAAGATATTGCCCACTTCCAAACACGAATCGCCTGTCGACAAAGGGGTAAGATCTGGTTCCACCTTTTTTGTTGAGATACCAAACCACTGACATGTTGTCTGATTGGATTGTTATCGTGCCTGGAGGGAGAGAGTCATGAAGTGCTTCAACACGAAGTACTGCCCTCATCTCTAGGACACTGATATGCAGGTGAGCCTCATGATCTTGCCATGTGCCTTGGACAGTCCTGCCTAGATAATGTCCCCCCCAATCTGGGAGGCATCCGTGGTCACAGTAGCAATGGGTTAGCAAGGAAGGAATGGGGTGCCTGCTGTGAGTTGGTCGGGTTGAATCCACCAACGAAGATCCTTCTTGCAAGACTCTGTTATGAAGATGTGGTGAGATAGAGGCAGTTGATGAAAAGGCCACTAGGACGATAGAAGCCACTGAAGAATTTGCATGTGTAATCTGGCGAGAGGAACTAACATTATGGTGGATGCCATGGTCCCTAAGAGTTTCAGTACTGTCTTTGCCTTGACTTTCTGAAGAGGAAGTAGACACAGGATTTGTTGTCTGAGGTTCTGCGCTCTTTCTGTGGGAAGATGGGCTAACATGGCGACTGTGTCTATTTCTGCACCTATAGAAGTCACAAATTGAGAGGGAGATGAGGCAGACTTTTCCCAATTTATTGTAATCCCCAACTGGGAACAAAGCTAGATAGTGGAATCTCTGGTTTGTAGGAGTAGATGCCTGGTGGGGGCGGTCAAGAGTCAGTCGTCCAGGTATGGAAACACTTGGAATCCTAGACGTCTCAGGTGAGCTGTCACTACTGCCATACATTTGATGAACACCCTCAGGGCTATGGTGAGACCAAAGGGCAGAGCACAAAATTGGTAATGACTGGCTCCCAGCCAGAAGCAGAGATGACTCCTCAATGCTCTGTCCATTTTTATATGGTAGTACGCATCTTGGAGGTCTATGTAGCACATCCAATTGTCTTTCTCTAAGAGAGGCAGTATAGACTGCAGTGTCACCATCCAGAACTTGGCCTTCTTTATGGATTCATTTAGCTTGCTGAGGTCCAATATGGGCCTCCAGTCCCCTGTATGTTTTGGCACTAAAGAGAATCTGGAGTAAGTTCCAGATCCTATCTGGTTTGCGGGGACGGTTGGGATGATCCTGTTTGCAAACAACTTTTTCACTTCTACAGTTGCTTGATCCCTGTGATTGGGTGGAATATCCGGAATCTTCTTGGTAGCATGAGGTGGAAAAGAAAAGGGTACGGAGTAACCTCTGGTGATAATTCTTTGTACCCATTTATCTTGGGTGATGTTTAGCCAGGCTTCTGGATTACAAAGATATGCGACCCCTGACTGGCTCCAGGGAAGCACAGCCGGGTCCCACATCAGGAGCATTGATAGGGATGGCCTTGAAACGAATCGCGGCCTCCCTGGTTTTGCGGGCCACCCCTGCCTCTAGGGTGACTTCTACCATTTGCTCCTCCTCCTCCTCTGCCTCTTAAGGAGGAGTCACCCTGTGCATCCGGGAAAAATCTCTGGGACTTCTTGAACCATATCTTACCACCTCTCTGACCCTTAGGATATGGTCTAGAGGGGACGGAAAAATGTACTCCCACAGCAGAGAGCGTTTTCCCTTCTTGCTCGCACCTGGTGAGTGTATCTTTTACCTTAGGTCCAAACAATGAATAACCGTCAAAGGAGGTGCTGGTAAAGGTAGACTTGAATGGCTCCGCAAAATTACATAAGCGCATCCAGAAGTGTTTCCTAAGGGAAACTCCTGAACCCACTGCCCTGCTCGTTTCATCGGCTGCATAAGAAATCAGCCTCATGGAGGAGTTAATGATGGAATTTAAGGTGGTCAACTGAGCAGACACCTTCTCAGGGACTCCTTCAGTAGATGTACCTTGTAGAGTATCTCCCAACTCCTTAAGGAGATCTCTTTGAAGCCTCATAAAATGTGTTAAATAGTTCAGCGATCTGAGTGTGAACACCACGGTAGAAAAGATATGCTTCCCGTATCTGTCCTTCTTCGAGACTCCTTATTCAGCAGATGGACAGATGAAGAAGCCTCCGCTAGCTCATTCTTAGTGGCTGCCGCCACCACCATGGCATCTACAGGCACACCCTTGGACAAGAATTCTTTCTCTTTGGGGGTAGACAGAAATTTATTGGGTCTTTTGGAAACTGGCTCCACAGCATCTGGAGTTTCCCACACCTTCCGACTAACAAGGTCTAAAAGTTCATGAAATGGTGGAGACACCCAAGAGGCTGAAGGTTGAGACCCGAAAGCCTTCGGATACACTGACTCCTCATCAGAAGGGGTAACGGTGGTCCAGCCGCCTCTCTGCTTAAGGATCTCTAAGATGTCTACAAAGGAGACATCATCAGAGGACGACTTGGGGGACCCTTCTGACTCCTCGAGGTCAGTGTTGGAGGTAATGGACTCATCCTGGGAGTCTACATGCTTCCTCTTGCATGTCCTCTTCTGAGGGGGATCCTCAGAAGGATATTTTGGGGAGGTCTCGGAAGACTGGGGGCCACCAACCAGAGGCTCCTGAGGCTGCAGACCTCTGCTGTGGAGAGAGAGAGTAGGTGCTGAGACAGAGGTCGGTGCCGAGGGGGAAGAGTGTCGGCACCCTTGTGTGGAGCTGATGAGTGAGACAGCACACTTCTCATCTCAAAGGCAGATCTCTCCAGCTCTGAAGACCACGTCAGCTCCAAGGAAATGGAGGAAGTCATCGGCTCTGAGATGGATGTAGGGTCCTTGCTCACCCTAGCCTACGCACCAAGAGGGAGACTCGGAACTTAGGAGGTTCGGGTCAAGTGTCCCTGTTGGGGCCAACCAGTGAGCTTCAGCTCCTAGACACCATAGATGGGACTGAAGGTGTTGGAGCAGAATCTGCTCTGAGACAACCTCGAGGGGAGCTGGAACTGAGGGTTCCACAATAAGTGGTAGCAAACACTCCGACTCTGAAGGCCCAACACGGCTCAGAGGAGGAACCACAATGGGGGGGGGGGTGGACTCAGGTGGCTCCAGAACAGACTGGGTCGGAGCCAACAACATTTTTGGCAAGGCAGACAACTTCAGGTGTCTAAACACTACTCAATCCACATCTTCCTCTGATAGGCTCCTGGAGGATCTGGATGACAGTGTAGGTGATCTGGATCGCTGCAGAATTGGAGATCTTAAGGTTGGGGAGACCAGCAAGGGATCTCTGGACCGGCTCCATTGTAGTCTCTCAGTAGTCAGCTCTGAGATGCTTGGGGCTGAAACTGAAGTGTCAATATCAACAACCTCGACCGGCTCCAGTGGAGCCGAGGAGGTAGAAGTCTTATCCGGTTTAGAAAGTTTTTGAGGAGGTTCCAATACACTAGACAGCACCAGAGAATGCCTCTTGGTCGCCTTAACCTTCTCTTTCTTAGAAGAATGTGATTTTGAGGAGGAAGAAGAATTGGCTAAGTCTTCCTTGAAGGAAGGCTTGAGGAGACCTTTCAAAATTAACTTGTTCTTCCGCTCCTGGGGGAACTCTGGAGCTGAAGGAATGGCAGAATAAACAAGTTTCCTGCAAATGAATGGCTCCGAGACAATAAACACAATCACTATGGCCATCTGTAATTGACATCTTCCGGGAGCACTTTACACATTTTTTGAAACCCGAAGGTTTGTGGTCTTTAGACATAATAACTAGCTAAGCAGGAACACACAAGCACAACGAGGACTAGGTCCTCTAACTTAAATGGGCCTAGCCCTAACCACACTTGCACACACAAGGAAGAAGTAGAGAGGACTAGGTCCTCTAACTTAAATGGGCCTAGCCCTGGGGAAAAGAGGAAATAAGCAGAGAACTAGGTCCTCTAACTTAAATGAACCTAGTTAGATAGGCTAAGTCACAGAAAAAGGTCAAAAACTATCAAACGACACTGCACACAAGCTAAATTTCTAAATATCTAAATTTCTAACTTTCTAAATTAGAATCTATGGCTCAAAAGGCTAAGTTGTAGAAAAAAGGTCAGAAACTATCAAATGACACTGCACAAAGAATAATAGCAAATATAAGCGCAAACGTGCAACATTAATTAGAAAACTAGCACACAGGATAGCAAAACAGAGAACAACAAGGGCCAACAGCCAACCAGTTCTTAACAACTAACTAATTTAAAAGTCAAAAAACACTGCAATAGGTCTGAAAATACTACTAACACTACTAAACTCTATCTGGAACAAGATAAATTGCTATAGGTAAACAGTAATGTGATAATAATAGAAAAAGTTTTAAACATGGCCACGGCCAAGCAAGAAGCACATCTGATCTCGTAGATGCAGCAAACGAGATATCTGATTGTACTGGTGCACTATGGGATACCTACCTAGCCACGAGCCAACTAAGAAACTTTGAGCTTTGTAATAAGCCAAGTCGGAGCCGAGGATCGGCCCCTGAACCCATATATAAGAATGAAGGTGAGATAGGACTACAGAACATAAATGCTTTCATCTGTATCCAAGGATGTTACACAAGCTAGGAAAATCACAAACAAAAAGTGAAGACTTTGGAGCTGAAACCCAAACAATGTATTAACCAATGTTAGGCGCTTTTATCCTTAATACAATAAGACTTCATCAGAACAACAAACTATCATAAAAGCACTAATTTATATAATTCATTTAGTGGCTACCAACCAATCATTAATTAAATAAGTAAATAAACAACTACATATATAATTAAATGAATGAATCACCATGGTGACAAGTAAAGATATTCTCCTCTTAAAAACACATACAACTTAATGTAACACATTGTATAAAACTAACATCCCTTCATTAATTCATTCATAACAATATAAACCAAAACCTAAAACAGCTTAAATACTTAAGAGTTTGAATTATATTACTCTATTATTGTAAAAAGAAGGCAGCTCTTAATTATAAAAAACTGGATAATGAAACAAATCCATTTAATCCAGGATATATATAGTGGCATTCGTCCTTAACTGCCATCTAAGCTCCTGGAATTCCAGAAAATCATTCAATGGTCCCCCCATTTGGCCTAAATCCACCTGATCACTTTTCTCTATATGTTTATAAAGTGTGTTTTTTGAATTTTTCCTCCTAATGTCGTAAAGATGTTGGTACACCCTTTTTCTCAAACTGAGTTTGGTTTTACCTACATAGAATGTACCACAGTCATCACACAAAGCCAAGTTAATCACTCCTTTACTTCCACAATAAAATTTCTTTGTAATATTAATATGTCAATAACCTAACAAATCTAATGAGACCCTTAAGGGCACTGCAAACCGTACCATATTTTGTCACCTTACCATTTCCTACTTCCCTCACTGTCTTTCCAACAATGCCTTTACACATATATCTTTCTTGTATACCACAACAGGTTTTTCTCCCACCACTTCCAAATGTTCCTGTTCCACCCCAGACAATCTCCAGTTCTTCTGTACAATGTGTTTTAATTAAATAAAATCATTATTGTATGTCAAAATATAAGCTTGATTATAGTTTTGTGGATCAACATTTAACCTATTGCAACTGACCATGCCACAATTAGTATTACACAGATTGGTAAACAATGGCCGGACTTTCTTTTCTCCCTTACTTCAAATAAAATATCCAACACAAAGGAATCAGGATAACCTCTCAAATTAAACATGTTCTTCAATTTATCACATTCCCTTTGAAATTCCATGGCATCAGTAATTATCCTGGACAGTCTGACATACTAACCTTTGACAAGGGCTTTTTTTGGTGAACAGGATGCATACTATTGAAGTGTAAAAAATAATTTGAATATGTACATTTACAGTAGATGGTTGATTTGAAACAATTTTCTCTCTGTTTTTTCTGACAGTAATATCTAAAAAAATTAACCAAATCTACCTGGACATGCATAGTAAATCTTAAAAAGTCTGTGGTGTAGTGTAAATAATCAAAACATTCCTGCAATCTAGCCATACCTCAAATCCAAAAGAAAATCATATCTCCTAGGAAACACACATAATACCCACAACTATCCTTAAACTCTGAGTTCAATACAAATCGGATTTCCCAATAAGAAAGAACTGTATTGGTAAACATGGGGGCACAAATTGCCTCCATGGCAACGCCTGTCTTCTGTCTAAAAATTTGATTTCCAAATACTAAAAAAATGTTCTCTAGTACAAACTTCATAAAAACTCTCAGGTTATCAATCAAGTCCTTTTCTAAGTTAGCAGAAAAACAAAGGTATTCATAAAACTATGACCACCAAAACAAACACAAGTAAAACTGGAAAAACAACAGGCAAATCCACAACTTGAGAAACTAATTTAATTCTCTGACTTCTCGGCCGTAGCCTTCAAGGAGTAAAAAACTCATAAACACAAGCACATTATATATGATACATATCAATTAATAAAACAATTATACAATAAAACAATTAAATATAAAACAATCATTACATCAAATGAGTACTCTCCAATTTAGTTCTTCATTAAGACCATTTGGATGCATAGTATTAAATTTCAAAATGTAAATGGCTTCTTTACGTAATAAAACTTGTTTAATATTCAAACTATCATGCCAGGAACAATTTATTTTTTCTAAAACTGTACCTTGCAAACCCTCATTTCTACTATTATGAAAATTCCTAAAATGTACAGCTACAGAGCTTTCTTCCTTGTTATTAATAATGTCCCTCGCATGTTCCATAAGCCTAAGCTTAAAAGCCCTTTTAGTTTCCCCAATGTAAAATTTATTACATGGGCATTTAAGGGCATATATCACCCCTCAGAATTACAACTAAAATTATTTCATACATTAAAACTAACATTATTAATGTAAGGAAAGCTAGTAACTATAAAACTACAAGCCTTACATTTAACACACTTATGCGTACCACTTATTAGTAAACTACGATGTACATGAGCAATAGGCATAGCAAATCTACTTTTTACTAAAAAGTCCTTTATAATAACTACCTCTTTTATAAGAAAATTTTAATTTGGCATTTAACCAGAATGACACATTATTCAGCGAATTAAAAAATTCCAATAACGGTTAACTAACTTAACCAATTCGACACTAAAACAACCATAAGTTGTAACAAAATATAAATCATCCTTTTGTTCATTAATTTTATCATTATATTCAACTGGATGCCTCATATACAATTTATTAACAACTTTTTTACATCTATGTCCAGAAAACTTCATATAGCTATTTTGAATTACTTCCTCATTGTAACCCCTCTGACAAAACATGTTCATCAATAAGTTCAATTCCTTGTTGAACACATCTTCATTATTACAAAATCGGGAAATTCTAACAATTTCCCCATACGGCAAAGCTTCCAAAATATGGGGGGGATGGCAACTAGTGCCATGAACGTATTGTACACCCCCCATCAAATTTTCTATTAACAGATGTAACTAAATTTCTTCCATCAACAATATTCAAAATAATGTCAAGAAAAGGAATGGATGTACCTTTTTTGAGCCCATCAAACTCTAAAGAAAATCTGTTTTTATGAAATAAACTTATCTATCAAAACTTCACCATCTTCCACCAAAAAAATCAAGTCATCCACAAACCTATAATACTTGATGACATGTTTGTGAAAAAAAATACTTCTATACAAAACTTCTGACTCAAAAAGGCCCATGGCAAGATTTGCATACATGGGGGCAAAAGCTGCCCCCATGGCTGTGCCCTGTTTTTGTCGATACAAACAATCATTAAACTCAAAAAAATTATGAGTCAAAGAAAATATAATGAGCTCTAAAATGTACTCAGAGGCAGGGTGTTCTCCTAAAAAGAATCTCAAAGCCTCCATACCAAATTGATGACTAATATTAGTATAGAGGCTTTTAACATCAACTGTAACCCAGTACATACGTTCATTCCACTTAACATCTTTAATCTTTTCTAAAAAATCAAAACCATCAGTAATGTATGATGGTAAGGTCTTTACTTTAGTTAATAAAAAATGATGTATGAAAATACCTAAATTATGTAAAAAATAATTACAACCAGAGACAATAGGTCTCCCTGGTGGTCTTCTCAAATTTTTATGTATTTTAGGGAGACAATAGAAGATAGCCATTTTGCATCCTTCTATACTAAATTTATTCTTTAAATCTGATTGTGAAAAGTATCCTAACCTCTCACCCTTCTTGAGTAACTCATTATATTCCCTTAGGGCAGTACTATACAAGTTTTGTTCTACCTTTTCATAAATATCATGATTATCTAAATGGTTATTACATATTTTAAGATATTGAGAATAATGCATGATAATAAGTTTATTACCCTTGTCAGATGGTTTAAAAATAATTTCATCCATTTTACTCAACGATAACAAAGCTTTCCATTCTTTAGAACACAGATTGTATTGTATATTAACTCTATATTTCATATATTCCTTAAAAGCAGATTCAATAGAAAAATTTAGCAAATTGACCAAATGTACAACCTCATTATTTATAACAGGGGGTACAAAACGGCTAACCGATTTAACACATTGAGTATCAAATCTATAATATGCATCATACACATCATCTGATGTGCATGAATAAAAACTATCCACAGATGTATCTAAACTATCCACAGAAGACACTGGACTTAAACGTTCCTTTTAAACTACAAAAAAAACTTTTTAAATGAAGTTTTCTGCCAAATCTATATACATCACTTTTCATGTCATATACAAGTGGAATCACAGTTGGAATAAATTTCAGTCCCCGATTGAGAACAGCAAATTCTGTATCTGTAAAAGAATGTCCCGATAAATTAACAACATAGTCCTGTATAGGAGGTGAAAAAGGAAAATTATCACCATTTACCTCTTTTATGTCCCCCCTGTGAAAATTGTTCTCTTTGTGGAAGGCCATGCATTTCACGTTGGCGTTTCCTCCCCTGTAGACCTCCACTTGAGCTATTGGTCTCTCCATGAAAAGTTTGATGAAATCTATCGGCTTGTTGCGGCGCTGGTAATACAGGAAATTCTGTATGGGAATTATCCATCTCTTCATAGAAAGTATAACTGCCCTCAGATGCTGAATGTGAGGAATTACAGGAACCCTCACTTTTAGAATCTTTGTGAAACTGCACCCGCTTACGTGGCTTCCTGCGGTTGGCTCTCGACAAGAAAGCCTTATTATTCTCATAGTCCCGTATATCTCTTAGTAATTTCACCTTCTTTCTTTCCACTAACAAAGTCTCATGATCTTTAAGTTTTGCATTCATATTACTAAGAAAGTCATCCATAATAGAAGCAGAAGTACATACTGTAAGATTTTCACATAGATTTTTTTTTATCTCCAGGCTTAATTCTTTTTGTTTAATTTTATCCCGCTCAATCAATATGTGTACCCATTCGGAAACACATTTGTGAGCCGCTGCAACCCAACGCTTATGGAAAGCCACGTCTGTATCTTTCTGCAAATCAAAAGGGGTAGTTGGGTTTTTGTAAACTCTAAGCCCCCTCGGTGTTATGTCCAACTCAACATATTTTTGTAAACCACAAATGTTAAAAAATGTAGCAGTCTCTTTCCACATATTTTTCTCCAATTCATCAAACAGAGACTTACTTTCAATACTAATAGATGCTGGTAACTTACGTCCCACGTTGTTAAAGGGATTAGGAAAACGTTTGAGTCTGTCATCTTCCCATCTATCCCACACATCAGATGTATGTCCAACCATATTTCTTTGTGAAGAATTACACTCCCCACGATCTGACAAATTAGCCAGAAAATTATCTAAAGACATTTGAATACCATCCACGGTCTCTTGAAAAATACGAGGCAAATGCAGTTGTGGATCACTCCACATGAAAAATGATGACCACCAAAACAACACGAGTAAAACTGGAAAAACAACAGGCAAATCCACAACTTGAGAAACAAATTTAATTCTCTGACGTCTCTGCCGTAGCCTTCAAGGAGTAAAAAACTCATAAACACAAGCACATTATATATGATACATATCAATTAATAAAACAATTATACAATAAATCAATTAAATATAAAACAATAATTACATCAAATGAGTACTCTCCAATTTAGTTCTTCATTAAGACCATTTGGATGCATAGTCTTAAATCTCAAAATGTAAATGGCTTCTTTACGTAATAAAACTTGTTTAATATTCAAACTATCATGCCAGGAACAATTTATTTTTTCTAAAACTGTACCTTGCAAACCCTCATTTCTACTATTATGAAAATTCCTAAAATGAACAGCTACAGAGCTTTCTTCCTTGTTATTAATAATGTCCCTCGCATGTTCCATAAGCCTAAGCTTAAAAGCCCTTTTAGTTTCCCCAATGTAAAATTTATTACATGGGCATTTAAGGGCATATATCACCCTATATCATATTCATAAAACTAGTCCATCCCTAAATCATGGGGGATAACCGACTATAAGTCTTGGATATCCATAGTACCAAAAATCATATCATCCCAAAACATTTTGTTAGAAACCTTTGTTAAAAAATTCCATGAAACTTTCAACAAATAATTACTATTGTTAAAAATGTTTTTTGTACAAGCATCAATATACTTGGCTAGACAGAATGTTTTAGACACTTTTGCATCAACAATAGGGTGCATAGGTGGATCAGTCGAATTTTTATGAATTTTAGGGATCCAGAAAATGGTGGGAGTTCTGGGGTTATGGACCATCAACAAATTATATACATCTATAGTAATCAAGTTTTTCAATAACATTTCTTCCAGTGTTAAAGCGATATTTCTATAAGCTATACTGACCTCATTAATTGAAACCTCATCATAGGTATCAGAATATAAAATGCTAAACATTCTATTGACATAATCATTGGTATCCATAACTACCAGGCCCCCACCCTTATCTGGTTTCATTAACCTGAGTTTTTTATTCTGGGTGATTTCCTTTAACAAAGCTCTTTCCTCAGGGGTCATATTATGGAGAAAACTTCTCTTACAAATGTTTTTAAAATAACTCCTAAACTTGGCCTCCCACAATTTTTCAAACAATGAGACCAGCAGATGAGGTGTGGGAGGCTAAAAACACTGGGTCTTTTAATAACTGAACTCAATCCATCCATCTCATTGTGACCATTTCTAAAATAAAAAGCACAATTCAATTTCCTAATAAATGCTTTAAATTGCAATAAAACATTATCAATGTTTGCATGTCTATCTGGAACAAAGGTCAGTCCCCTCTTCAACAAGTCACTGCATAAAGAAGTAACCTCAACTCCACTAAAATTATAATAATTTAAAGACACTATGGTGATTCTGAATAATTTTACAAACATCATTACTAACATTCACTCAAGGTGTGGCTCTCCCCTCTCCGAACAAAGGGATAAAAGCAGGAAGGGGATTTGCCTCCTGCTTTTGGTGTTGAAATACCTCTCTCTGGTAGATGAATCTGTGAGACAGTCTCAAAGGTGGTACTTCTAAAGGGACTTCACTTCTTTCACTATTGCTAATAGTATCAATGTTGCTGGCCAAATAACTATTTTCATTAATAACATTATTGTGGTCTAATGGAACAAGAGACCGGCTTCCCAAACTGGTGGGGTGGGGGAGGCTAGGCAACACTATTTTCATTATCTGACCTATCTCTAGACAGTTTCTTTCCATTCTTGTTCTGCATCTCAGTAATATCATACTTAGTCTTGATCAAAAGCCCATTGATATAACCAATTTTAGTTTCAAATAATAAGTCATTATGAATACTACCATCTAATTTATTAAATCACATTTCACCTAGTGCAACTGACGATGCCACAACTAGTGCTACCCAAAAGTGGTAAAAAATGGCCAGACTTTCGTTTCTTCCTTACTTCAACTAAAATATCCAACACAAAGGAATTAGGATAACCTCTCAAATTAAACATGTTCATCAATTTATCACATTCCCTTTGAAATTGTTCGAAAGACCAGTGAGCGGAATTAGGAAATGATAAGATGACAAAATGTGGTCACTTTTCACAGTGCCCTTATGTTAGGGAAGGGGTTTCAATAGATTTGTTAGGTTATGGATGTATTAATATTACAAAGAAATGTTATTGTGGAAGTAAAGGAGTGATTTACTTGGCTTTGTGTGATGATTGTGGTGCATTCTATGTAAGTAAAACCAAACTCGGTTTTAGAAAAAGGATGTAGCAACATCTCTATGACATTAAGAGGAAAGATTCAAAAAAGGACTTTATAAACATACAGAAAAAAATCTAACTCACAAATTTAAATTTACCATTATCGACCAGGTGGATTTAGGATGGGGGGACCACTGAATGATTTTCTGGAATTCCAGAAACTTAGATGGCAGTTAAGGACAAATGCCACTATGTATGCTGGATTAAATTAATCTGTTTCTTTATCTAGTGTTTTTTTTTTTAATTAAGAGCTGCCTTCTTTTTACAATAATACAATAATATAATTCAAAGTGTTTACCTAAGTATTTAAGTTGTTTAAGGTTTTGGTTTACATTGTTTAATAATATTATAAATGAAGTAATGAAGGGGATATAGGTTTTAAACAACGTGTTACAATAAGATGCATGTGTTTTTAAGAGGAGAAGATCTTTACCTGTCAACATGGTTATTAATTCATTTAATTCTTTAATTTATTCATTTAATTATTTATTTCATTAGTGATTGGTTGGTAACCACTAAATGAATTATATAAATGGCTGCTTTTACAACGGTTGTTGCTCTGATGAAGTCCTATTGTATTAAGGACAAAAGTGCTTAACACTGGTTAATGAATTAATGTTTGAGTTTCAGCTCCAAAGTCTTCAATTTTTATTTGCGATTTTCCTGCTTTCAACTGTAGCAGACTACTTGCTACAGTTTAGACCATACAGGGAGTGCTACAGTTTTCAAGTTTGACTGGTATGCATTAAAGAGTGATCAGGGTTAGCCAATCACATCCCCCAACACTTTGCACCTGGTGCAGTTGTTGCTCCTCTCTCCCTGCTCTAGCTACTCTACTGTCACAGGTACACTGACCTGTGAACTCCCCAACCACAATTTATATGCATGAGACAATAACAGTGACATATCATTTGAAATCTTAAAAAAGTGCATGAACCTTTGGAATAACAGTAATTGTACAATTTGGGGGCATAAATAGGAGACTGATAATTAATCAGAACTGGCTGTGTCAGTAGATAAAGGTCAGAAGTACAAGCCTTACTTTAATACAATCTCATAAAAGCAAACTTACTATAGATTCAAATTTTTTTCAATACTGTATATCAAGTACTCTAGAGATTTGGATCTTTATTTTCTGTAGCAATATAAGAAGTTACCTGGAATATGAAGCTATAATTCAGTCTTCTACATCAAAGAACAATACAAGTAAATCAGAAAGAGTTCATCGGGATTTCCCAAAAAATGCAATCAACTGAAATATAACCTTATACATCAGTAGATCACTTAAAAAATTAGAACTGATAAAATAAGATTTGAAAACAACCTAATAAGAAAATATTTTATAAGCATATTAATAGTATCAGCAATTCATATCAGCCAGTAAACTCTATAAAGTCTGAAGGCAGAACAATACATGATCCTTTGAAGAAAGCACACCGGTTCAACCAAAAATATGCAACACTGCTCACTGTTTGATCATCTGTGGACAGCTTGTCAACCAGCATTGTATTTGTGACAGTTTAACTTGCACTATTATATTGCAGGGGATGACAGAAACGGCTTTTAGTAAAATTAAAAATTCCACTTCTATGGGTCCTGATTTAATTTACTCCATACAGTAACCAGCAATTAAAAATCACTTACTACCAATATCACACCCAATATTTAAGTTATTACAAACAGGTACTGTTCTCAGCTCTTGGAAAAGATATACTATAACATCAATATATAAAGAAAGGTAATAAAAGTTGTTAACAACTATAAACCTATTGGCCTGACTTCTATTCTGGGCAAATGCTTCCAAAAGATGCATTACTGAAATACTGGGGAACAATAACACAGATGCAACGCAACCATTTTAGACTGAGACAAATATCGTTTTCTAAAGGATAGATTTACATTGACAAAGTGTATTAAGTTTTTAATAATCAATTACTATAGCCTTGTATCTAGGTCTCTTATGTGGAGTAATTTTCTTATATTTAGCCAAGTCCCTTGACTTCCTAACTCACCATGCAGTCTATCAAAGCCTTAACAAGGCTAAGGTCAATACATTCCCAGTAAAGTGGAATATGTCATGGTTAACTGATAGATCCCAATGCGTAATCATATAAGCCATGAATATTGACTTGCTTCCTTATCCATCTTGGAGTTCCATAAGGCTGAGTTCTTGCACTGATGTTACTTAATATTGTATTGGCATCCATGCCTAGATCTAAGACATGTGTATGTAGATGATTTTAAGTGAGAGGTCATTGTGCAAAATGAATCTGATACTGAACATGTAAAGTCTGATATGAGACAGATCAGTGACTGTGTACACAACATATGTATACAGTTTAGTTATGACAACGAATGCAACATAATGTACTTTGGAAAGGTTGCAGTTCATTCTCCTGTGTATCAACTAGAACATCCACTACAGGAAGTAATCCAATATAAAGACCTAGAATTAACTATAACTGCTAAACTTTCCTTTAACATGCATGCCCAACTGATAGGTAACAAAGCTATGAGTCAAATGGGATATGTTTCTTAACTCAAAAGACAAGATGCTTCTTGAGTTACTATATAAAACATATATTTGGCCAATCTTAGAGTACAATAATATTTTTTTATCTGTACAATGCAAGTCAGTTTAATTATCTTAGAAGAGTATAAAGAAAATTCACCAAAATGATTTTGCTTCACAAAGATTACATTTCCATTAATAAATGCAAATACCTCTCTTTATTTACTATTAATTATCTTTACATTCATGGTAAATTAATATTTGCTTACAGAGTTTTTATGACTTTAGCTTAATAGGATATAACAACTTATAAAAAGAAGTTATGTACTTACCATAACGTTCCATGTGAGTTGTTTATCTCACCTTTATTCACACGGCTGATAGCAAAGCTCAAGGTTTGCCAGTAGCTCAAGACCAAGCCCCTTATCCCACAATGCACTGCTGGAATTACCTCAGATCTTGTTTGCTGTGAGTATATATACCCTTTTATTTATTTCTACAAGGAAGCACTTCCTGAACGGGAAGAAGAAGTATTGAATAACCAGGATGGTACTAGCCTCTAAGTCAACTGTCAGCCAGGAGGGGGAAGAAGGGAGGGACGAGAGAATAAAGGCGAGATAAACAACTCACATTGAATATTATGGTAAGTACATAACTTCTTTATGTGAAGTTGTTAAATCTCACTGTTTATTCTCACTGATGGGTAGCGTCCCTAGCACCCTCAATCTTGGGTGGCTCATAGAAGTATGTTTTTCAGTACCGTGGAACCAAAGGAAGACCTGTCCCTGGAAGCCTTATCTACTTTGTAATTTGTGATAAAGGTATGAGGCTTAGACCTTAGATGCTGCAGCACAAATATTGTCAAGGGGCAATTTAGCTTGAAAGGCAGAAGACGTAGAAACGGCTCTAGTAGAATGAGCCTTAGGTTTGTGTGTCAATGGCATGCTAGCATTCGCATAAACAAAGGATATACAATATGATAACCATTTAGATAAAGTTGTTTTAGCCACTGGATTACCTTTTCTGGCTTCTGAAAAGGATACAAAAAGTTAATCTGATTTTCTAATATCCTTAGTTCTGTCAAGATAAAATCTGAGCTGTCTGTGTACATCAAGTTTGTGCAGCATGTATTCCAATTTGTTAGAGTGGTTGGGAAAAAAAACTGGCAGCTCAATGACCTGATTGATATTGGATTCAGAACAGACTTTAGGCAAAAAGGAGGGGTTTGTTCTCAGAGATACTCTATCAGCATGGAAAAATCATGTAAGGAGGCTTAACAGATGATGCTTGAAGTTCTGGCACTCTGCGGGCAGAAGTAATGGCTATCAGAAATATAGTCTTCCAGGACAAATATTTGAGATCACAATAAGATGCTGATTCGAAAGGGGGGAGAATAATTTGAGACAGCATAAAATTCAAATTCCAGGGAGAATAAGGAATTTTGACAGGAGGACTCCTGAAAGGCACCTTTAAGAAAAGCCTTAGATAACTTAATGCTCATAACATTCAACCCATCAAATCCAAGGTGGAAATTTGATATGGCGGCTAACTGGACTCAAACTGTGGCAGTTGCTGCTCCTTCTTTAAAAATCTTTGTCAAAAATTCTAAAATGGACGATAGAGGAGCTCGGAAAGGGTCGATTTTCTGTTTATTGGCCCAAATTGAGAACCTGTTCCACTTACTGCGGTACAGTTTCCTGGTGGATGGCTTGTGAGAAGACAAAAGGATTTGTCTTGTATCATCCGAGAGCGAATGAAGCCTGGCAATTAAGGGAAGTGGATTAGCCAAGCAGTCAGTTTTAGGGACTGCAGTGAAGGATGGAGGTCCCCTGACGGGTGTGTCAGGAGGCCCGGAACTGGGTCCAGGATCCATGGATCCTCCAGTAGATGATGGTGAAGGAAGGGGAACCAAATCTGTTGAGGCCAGTAGGGAGCTATGAGGATAACTGCCCTTCTCAGCGACTTTGCTTTCTGTAAAACCTTGGGTATCAATGGAATAGGTGGGAATGCATATAGGAGACCCGGAGGCCAATCGTGTACGAGTGCGTCTCTCGAAGAATGTCCCGGAGGTGGTATTATGGCAAAGTAGCTTCTGCATTTGGTATTGATGTGACTGGCAAAGAGGTTGCAGCAAGGCTGGCCCCATTTGCGGAAAATTAGATCCGCAACTCGTTGGTTGAGAGACCATTCATGAGGCAACAGTATTGCCCTGCTTAGCTTGTCCGCTATCACACTGGATTTCCCCAGGATGTGCGTTGCTATCAGAAAAGGGTGGGATGACACAGCCCATTGCCATACCCTGAGTACTTCTCGACAAAGGGGGTAAGACTTGGTTCTGCCTTGTTTGTTCAAGTACCAGACCACTGACATGTTGTCCATCTGAATTGCAATTGTTCCTAGAGGAAGAGTCCTGAAAGTACTGCAACACCAGAAGTACCGCTCTCAACTCCAGAACTTTGATATGCAGATATGACTCTTGATCTGTCCATGTGCCTTGGGCAGTCTTTCCCTGAAAATGCCCCCCCCCCACCCTATCAGGGAAGCGTCCATGGTCACAGTGGCTACTGTGGGGGGGAGAACAAAAGGTCTTCCGATAGTAACATGAAGAGACATCAACCACCACTGAAGGTTTCTCTTGCAAGAATCTGTGATGAGAATCACGTAGTGCAT
The DNA here is from genome assembly GCF_019279795.1 of Protopterus annectens. Taxonomy (NCBI): domain Eukaryota; kingdom Metazoa; phylum Chordata; order Ceratodontiformes; family Protopteridae; genus Protopterus; species Protopterus annectens. The sequence goes on from NC_056735.1 coordinate 483,324,677, forward strand.
TGGAAGCTTCTGGTAGGACCACTGAGTGAAGAGGAGCCATTGAAGGATTCGCATATGAATCCTTGTGAGTAGTACAGCCAGGATTGCTGCCGCCATCAACCCTAGTACCTTCAAGACCTCTGCTGCTGTAGCTTTGTTCGTTGACACCAGTGAGATGACGTGTTGGCGAAGAAGTGAGACCCTTTCGATTGGAAGAAGTAGAGTGGTGGTTGAGGTATCTAAGTCTGCTCCTATAAAAACGTTATGCTGCGATGGCAATAAGACATACTTTTTGAAGTTGATTGTAATGCCTAATTGATGGCAGGGTGTCAGAGTATATTGTGTTGCCTGAGTCAGTTGATGCCTGGTGGTAGCAGTGAGGAGCCAATTGTCTACATATGGAAACACCTGGAATCCTAGATGCCTCAGGTGAGCCGTAACCACTACCATGCATTTAGTGAACACCTTGGGGGCTGTAGTGAGACCAAAGGGCAGGGCTCGAAACTGGTAATGACTGGCTCCCAGCCGGAAACGCAGGTGACCCCTGGAGCATCTGTTCATCTTTATGTGATAGTACGCGTCCTTGAGATCTATGGAGCACATCCAATCGCCTTTCCCTAGGAAGGGAAGAATGGACTGAAGCATGACCATTCAGAACTTCTCTTTCTTTACAAATTGGTTGAGTCTGTTGAGGTCCAAGATAGGTCTCCAGTCCCCTGTTTTCTTTGGTACCAAAAAGAATTTTGAGCAAGTTCCGAATTCAACTTGGTCTGCTGGGACTGGTTGGATGACTCTTTTTTTCTAGCAATTTTTGGACCTCTACGATTGCTTGTTCCCTGAGATTGGGTGAAACATCTGGGATTCTGCTTACAGGAGTAGGTGGGGAAGAGAACGGTATGAAATATCCTCTGGAAATGATGCTTTGTACCCATCTGTATCTGATGTCATGTTTAGCCAGGCTTCGGGGTACAAAGACAAGTGACCCCCGACTGCCTCCAGAGCCGAACAGCTGGGCCCCCTTTTAGGAGCACTGGTAGGGCTGACCAGAGAACTGGCCTCTGTCACCCTGTTGCTGCGGACCCTGGCATCTTCTATTATAACCCCCTCCTCTGCCTCTAGAGGGAGTTTCTCCACGTGTGTCCTGGAAGGCTCCCTGTGTTTTTTGGAAGCACATTTTCCCTCCCCTAGGGCCCTTGGGGTAGGGCCAAGTAGGGGCAGAAAAATGAACTCCAACGGCAGATAGGTTCTTGCCTTCCTGCTCACACCTGGTTAAAATTTCCTTTACTTTAGGCCCAAACAGTGATGAGCCATCAAATGGGGTGTTGATAAAGGAAGACTTAAAGGGTTCTGCAAAGGAACAGAGACGCATCCAGGCTTGTCTCCGCACAGCAATGCCTGAACTACTCGAACCATCAGCTGCATAAGATATGAGATGCATGGACCTGTTTACAACCGAGTTTAGGGTACCGAGCTGTGTGTTGACTTTGTCGGTAACCCCTGCAGCAACTGTACCCTGGAGAGTATCTCCTAGCTCTTTTAGGAGATGTCTTTGCAGTCTCATAAAATGGGTTAAATAGTTCAGTGATCGCAGAGAAAAAGTTGCTGAACTAAACATGCATTTCCCATATCTATCCATGATCCTAGAATCTCTGTTAGGAGGATGGATAGATGCGGATGTTTCAGACACTTCCTTTTTAGTGGCTGCAGCTACCACCATGGCATCAACAGGCACTCCTTTGGTCAAAAAGGCTTTGTCCACCGGGGCAGAGATGAACTTATTCGGCTTCCAAGGGACAGGTTCCATGGCCTCCGGTGACTCCCATGCCTTATGAGAGATCAGCTCCATGAGCTCATCATAAGGCGGAGACACCCAAGAAGTGGAAGGTTGAGACCCAAAAGCCTTCAAGAGCACTGACTCATCCTCAGTAGGGGTTTTGGACTGCCAATCACCCCTCTAAGGATCTTTAATATCTCCGCAAAGGAGATATCCTGACAGGGCGATCGAGGGGACCCTTCTGACTCATCCAAGTCCGTGTCGGATGTCAAAGACTCCTGTGGGGAGTCTAAGTGCCTCCTCTTGCACAGTCTCTTCCTGGATACCTCCTCAGTGGGGAGATCTGGGGAGGTCTCGGAAGAGCAGGGGACGCCCTGTGGGGCCACTTGAGGCTCGGGGTCTCTATGCTTAGGGAACCGGTAGATGTAGAAGTGGACAAAGCAGCTTGAGGGGAGAAGGAAGCCCAAACTGGTGCCGATGATGTCTTAGGAGACAGGACTCTCCTCATGGCATCGAAAGCGCCATGGCTCCGACGAGAAGGGGTAGACAGATCCGGAGGGACCGTCCGATCCTCCCGCACCGAAACCATGGGCTCTGAGCCCAAGGTAGGAGCAAGCTCATCCGAGCCGAAGCCCTGAGAGGAAGAGTCAGCACCGACAAATCAGTACGACTATCCTCCCCAGACCCAACAGGAGAGTGTCGGCTCCTAGCGTCCTCGGTCAGCGCCGAGGACGTCCGAGTAGATGGAACCTATAACACCGGTGCGGGTCTCGGTTCCAAGGGTTCAACAAGCATCGGTTCAGGCTCCTTCAGTTCCGAGAGTCCATTACGGCTCGGAGGAGGAGTAGTCAAATCCAGTTCAATGGTCTTCGGCTCCGACGAAGTGGTCGGGACCAACAACAATTTAGCAAGTCCTGGTGCCCTTAGAAGCTTCTGCACTAGCTGATCCATGTCCATATCAGAGAGGCTGACCGAAGACTTAGAGGAATGCACCGAAGGTGCTGACTGGAGCAGAGGAGATGAGGGAACCTCAGAGACTGGCTCCAAGACTGGGAGCTGGCTCCGAACCAAAGGGTCACTCGGTTCCGAGGAATGTGGAACTGATGCCCCTGTACCCTCTGATCTCTTTGCCTTCTTGGATTGTTTAGAATCAGAAGATTTTGAAGATTTAGAAGAACTGCTGGCTCCTTCCTGGCTACCTAATGCCTCAGAAAAAGTATGCTGCAGCAACCACCTATCTATGAGTTTTCTCCTTCTCTCTAAGAGAACCCTAGATGAAAAAGAGTGGCAAATACTACAGGAGTCTTGGAGGTGTTAAGCCCCCAGACAGTAAACACATTAAACATGTCCGTCCGTAACGGACATTTTCTGTCCACAATCTGAACATTTCTTAAACCCCGATTTTAGGTGAGACTTTTCTCTCTCATCCAACATTTTATCACAGACACACCACAAAATTAACCTGTAAAGGTTAAATACAGGGCTAACTACGCCCACACTAAACAATATAGTAAGAAGAAGTAAAAATTGTTAAACTAAATAGGGCTAAGAAAGGGCCCAACACTAAGAAAAATAAGCCAACACAGGGCACTATCACTACAATCTAACCTACTTTTTAAACTATTATTTTTTTTTCAAGAAACACACACACACTAAAAATGAATAATCTCTCAAAAAGAGAAGAAAAAAGTTTTTTTAAAACTAGCTATTTATCAAAATGGTCCGAGCTAACTGGATCACTGAGATCTTTCTTGCCGCAGCAAACTAGATCTGAGGTAATTCCAGCAGTGCATTGTGGGATAAGGGGCTTGGTCTCGAGCTACTGGCAAACCTTGAGCTTTGCTATTGGCCATGTTGGAGCCGAGGATTGGCTCCGAACCCATCAGTGAGAATAAACGGTGAGATTTAACAACTTCACATCTGTAGTTTAGCATGGAGACATCAGGCTATGAGGTTTGATTTAGATACCATGACAACACAAGTACATCACTCTTTCTCAACTCAAGGACTGGTCATATTATGGAATAAATTACCACTTCATATTAAAGACAGTGAGAACTTAGAATCCTTAAGAGACAACTGGATTTGTAGGCTGGAGGCAAAGTGTTTGATCTGACATTTTGCAGTCATTGTGATTAGATGGCTATACATCCTTAAAACTGGCAAAACACTTATGAACATAAGACCATATTCTGGCAAACTGAAACATCTTCAGTCTTCACACACATAACAGGAAGAGAGGGGCTTTAATAATGGTACAGAGAGCCAAAGCAAATGTCTATCTTTAAATTTAAGAATATCTGGAATTACAAATAGTAGGGTCTAACATATGTCGGAAATGGAAGTTTAGTTTACATGTTAAACATAAAATTAGAAAAATGGGATTACTTTTCGGCAAAAGAGAGTTTTCACATCTGGAATAATCTATTTAACATGTTAGAAATTCAACTATCATAGACACATTCAAATCAGAACTGAATCCTTACATGGGGAAAACTGAAAATGAACAAGGCACACACTACATCCTGTCAGTTTATAATGAATGAATGAATAATGTGAGACATCTGTGCTGGTTATCTGAGAAAGCAGAGAGACCCAAATTTGTTTTCCATTGAAGAAATTCGGTAGTAAATCCTACCAATCTAGAGATGGTGAAATTCCTTTATCGGTAGAACTTATGTAATCAAAATACAGTAAAATATTGTTCCCATGTGGAGATTACTACGGCTTTCGAACTTCCACATATACAGTATGGCATAACAAAATTATAGATTTTCAAGAATACATGTAATCCAAAGTCCTAAAATACTGTCTTGTTATGACCATTTCCTTCTGTTTAAAAGAAAGAAAAAGTACAGTTGTGTAAGGTATTAATCATAACAGTCAATCTTCAAGGAAAGATCAATTTAACAGTAAATCACAACATTCGGTCTTTACTATCTTCTGGTCTAGTCAGATTTTCCTAAAGTTGTCTGTTACTCCCTCTGGAGGGCAAAAGTGGATTTATATTTTGGAAAGCATCTCCAATGATGCATCAAGCACACATATAAAGTCAGCATTCCCTAACATTAAACTATGTTCTTTGAGTCCCTGAACGTCCTCATACAGAATTATGCCTGTGGCACAAACATATCAGTTGTTGATAAAATAAATTACTGCATTATATTGCAAGCAAACAAGAAACTGAAAAATATTTGCAAAGCAGAACAGCTTTAACAATGACAATTATATCTAGAATAGCGGAGGGAGGGTAATTTCCCATTGCATTGACCTCTTCTTGATGAACTACTGCTATAGTTAGAGCCATACACATCCATGTTGTCTTTTTCTGGGATGGTCACTGTAACAGTATATCACAGCAGTTGGGTTGAATTCCAACCATTATTTGGATACTCATGGGAAGAACAGGGTTACTGGATCTCCTTTAACAGATCTGTGTTGAAAGCTGTTTGTCATTCCCGTGCGCGATGCACTCAACTTGTAGTGTTTACTGAATGTGTGGACAACAGTCTACACAGTAGTTTCAGAAACATTTTCATAATAAGCTGCTGTAGTTGCTGCCATCCTTGTAGAACGTGCTCTGACAGTGCTTTGTAAAAGTTTGGTATATTAGTAATATAAAAAGCAATACATTTGGCTAGACACCTTGATAACTGCTTGTTTATTAGCAAATAGATTATTTCTTTTTCTTAAAGGAGACACACAGCATGTCCAATGTAAGCTCTCCTTAATTTGATAGTTTATGTAAATGCCTAGCAAATGTGTGGACAGATGCAGAGTCACTACTGATATACACAAAACACCAGCAGCAGCAAGAAAACTTAGAAAACACAATTTCACTAGCACTTTAACAGCAGTATTTTTATTCAAAAAGCGATCTGGTACCTCGGCAATTCGCCTTCATGGATCACAGTGCATTCAAAGTTTAAACAAGTATATACACACTCCAAATCACACAGCTGTCATTAATCAACCAATTAATGATATGTTAAACATTTAAAGTGACAAAATTTATATATAATTTAATAAATGAATGTCAATATGAAATATCATAGATACATACATTAATTAATCATAACAATAAACACAAAAATAAATATAGGATGTTAAATAATAAATGTTAAATACCCAATTCCTGATTCAGACCAAAGGGCTTTAAAGTCTTAAACTTTAAAATCATTCTAGTTTCTAATTCAAGCAGCTTAGCCACATAATCACCCCCTCTATACAAGAAAGGTTTACCAAGTACACAAAATTTTAGACTACTAGGAGAATCACCATGTATGTCATGAAAATGTTTGGCAACAGGACTGGCTTCATTATAATTTCTAATATCTTTTAAATGTTCTAATACACGAATCCTAACCATACACTTAGTCTGACCTATATACCAAACATCAGTACATAAACAGCCCAAAATATAGACCACCCCTGTCGATTTGCAGTTAAAATAAAACCTAGGAACAAATGTTCTGCCATTGATAATGTAATGAATTGGATAGGTTTTGTTCAGGTTGAGAGAAAGAGGTTATGATGAGACTCATTTATTGGGATGTAAAAGCAAAATACTTGGGAATGTTATGGATAGATCACATACTTTGCTAAGCAATAATAAGTCTGGGGGCAGAATGCATCAAATAAAGGATGTTGATGATGACAAAAAACTTTATATTACAAGACTTTCTCCGTTTTCTAATGAGTTAATTCAGATAGTGAGAAAACATTGGCATATTGTTTGTGAAGATGAAATGATAGGTCATTTGTTTCCTAAACACATCACATTTTCCTTTAAGAGGGGGAAAAATGTAAAAGAATTGTTAAATTATAATTTTGTTGAGGGGAACAACTTTTTGCCGTCTGGCACTTTTCCATGTGGTCATTGTAGTATTTGTGATAGGGTCAAGAATTTAAACATTATTAATGGCAGAACATTTGTTCCTAGGTTTTATTCTTGACCCTATCACAAATACTACAATGACCACATGGAAAAGTGCCAGACGGCAAAAAGTTGTTCCCCTCAACAAAATTATAATTTAAAAATTCTTTTACATTTTTCCCCCTCTTAAAGGAAAATGTGATGTGTTTAGGAAACAAATGACCTATCATTTCATCTTCACAAACAATATGCCAATGTTTTCTCACTATCTGAATTAACTCATTAGAAAACGGAGAAAGTCTTGTAATATAAAGTTTTTTGTCATCATCAACATCCTTTATTTGATGCATTCTGCCCCCAGACGTATTATTGCTTAGCAAAGTATGTGATCTATCCATAACATTCCCAAGTATTTTGCTTTTACATCCCAATAAATGAGTCTCATCATAACCTCTTTCTCTCAACCTGAACAAAACCTTATCCAATTCATTACATTATCAATGGCAGAACATTTGTTCCTAGGTTTTATTTTTAACTGCAAATCGACAGGGGTGGTCTATATTTTGGGCTGTTCATGTACTGATGTTTGGTATATAGGTCAGACTAAGCGTATGGTTAGGATTAGTGTATTAGAACATTTAAAAGATATTAGAAATTATACTGAAGCCAGTCCTGTTGCCAAACACTTTCATAACATACATGGTGATTCTCCTAGTTGTCTAAAATTTTGTGTACTTGGTAAACCTTTCTTGTATAGAGGGGGTGATTATGTGGCTAAGCTGCTTGAATTAGAAACTAGAATGATTTTAAAGTTTAAGACTTTAAAGCCCTTTGGTCTGAATCAGGAATTGGGTATTTAACATTTATTATTTAACATCCTATATTTATTTTTGTGTTTATTGTTATGATTAATTAATGTATGTATCTATGATATTTCATATTGATATTCATTTATTAAATTATATAAATTTTGTCACTTTAAATGTTTAACATATCATTAATTGGTTGATTAATGACAGCTGTGTGATTTGCAGTGTATATATACTTGTTTAAACTTTGAATGCACTGTGATCCATGAAGGCGAATTGCCGAGGTACTAGATCGCTTTTTGAATAAAAATACTGCTGGTAAAGTGCTAGTGAAATTGTGTTTTCACTACTGATATAGCCTTAGCATGAATAAAGTATACGTTTTTGAGACCACCCTTTTATTATGTAACATTGTATAAGGTGGCTTCTGCATGAGAGCCTTTAACGACATCAATCTTCCTGATAGCACAATGACTAAAATTAATGACTTCTAACGAACATCTGTGTGCATGTATAACATCAGATTTGCAAGGAAGGGTCATTTTAACAGCCAAGTATTACATTTGGGTTTGCCCATCTTGTGTGCCTTTTCCACCCAAACACTGAAAAAGCATGCCATTTTCTCTGCAAAGAAGAAATCTGGGTCTTGTGCTGGAAAGGAACTGACATAAATATGTATGATGCTCCCTTTTAAATCCTGCATTATAAAGTGATTTCCTTGGCCAGTTAATACACTTGTGATAAATTAAAATAGTAAACTTTCTTCAGCTGTAACATTTCACAGCTGATAATAAAGACATTATAAACAAAAACTATGGTTTCATGTAAAATCATGTTAGAGAGTGCACTAAAAATCATGGACAAACATGCCTCCAAAGGAATATAGAACATACAAAAAGGAAGTATGTAAAAGGAATATAATTGAAATGACAGCATCAATGTGCATTTCCTTTGCATAAAATTATAAACTAAAGTCTACATTTAGGGTACAGCATACATTCACTGAAACTGAAACAGATCAAGTACCTTATTTGTGTATTTCTTTACACATTGATTGACTGAGTGATTGATTTTTACCTTCTGTGTAAGCTCTTCATGCTCATCTCCATCCACCTATGTACAGCTCACAGGTGTGACAGTCCTCTTCATTTCAGGCCTAACAGCTTTGGATGACTAACTTTAGCAAGCTTGAATACACACTCTGCCTAACACATATCTTGCTCTTCAGAAAAATAGGTGAGGTGACACCGAGAAAGCTCCCAGAATGTAATAATCTTAAACTGCTCTATCCTTTTCGTTACACACTACTGCCTATTTCACTGGATTTAATTTTGACCCCCCCCATGCCCCAGAAATAAATAAATAATCATATCTAAGCTCTTTCTATCTTGTAACATGCAACAATGCATGCTACCCATATAGCCTACCGTCTTTGACAATGTACTATTAAATATGTGTTCTTTAGAAATAATAACTTAAATACTCTTCATAAAGTCAATGCCTCCCTCATTTTCTTAGTAATTCCTTTTTTGGTTTTCCTCTATAATTTGCTTTTTCCAAAAATTAATACCTAGCATTTTAAATTATTGATTTTTTTCTGAAAAATGCAGCCTTCCTTTCTCTACAATACTTCCCACCTCCCCCACAAAAAAATGTTCTTAATAATAATAATAATATAGCCTACTTGCATTAATCTAATTTCTAACTCTAAGTAACTCAAACATCCATAGCGTATTCTTCCATTTGCATAAGCCAGTGCCCCCCAGACAATTATCTCTTGACAAGTCTCTCATCTAGCTTCTTTCAATTTATCATTACTCACACTTAATACTGCATTCATAACCAAACAAAAAGCTATCGACTTAAGGGATATATTTGTCTCACCCCTTTATCTATTTTTATCTTCTGGTCCATCTAGCTATTACTCAATAAATGTAGCCATGTTCTACATTAAGTTGTTTTTAAAATGCCTGCCAACTCCTACCCAAATGCATGAACACCTTTGTATATTCTACTTGCTCAAAAATTAAATTATCATTAACGTTTGTTACGCCACTTGCAGCTACCTTAACTTCCTCTGAATTTTGTATTTGCCAACTCCTACCCAAATGCATGAACACCTTTGTATATTCTACTTGCTCAAAAATTAAATTATCATTAACGTTTGTTACGCCACTTGCAGCTACCTTAACTTCCTCTGAATTTTGTATTACATTTAACATATCTTTAATCAACACCAATATTTCCTTAACTTGCTTACCTGGCACCCCATCTATTCCTTCAAACAGAACTTCTTTTATATTTCCTCATAATTTTTACCTGCAAGATTTTCATCATAATGTTATCAACAGTACATAAACAACTGGTCTCCAATGATGAATATTACACTCATTTCCTTTTTCTCCATCTACTGTTTCAAACATTTTATCATTCTTTATCAGATCTGGGTACTATTCATTCAACACCTGAGCAAAAATATTTTCTCCTTTTCTCCAAAATTTTAATAATATTGATAACCGATACAATCCTTACATGAACAATTGTTTTCATTAACCAAACCCAATATATTATTTAACTCACCTAAAGTTAGTTTTTCATCTATTTCCCCTTGAGCTTATTTAATAATAGTTTTAACCCCATCTCACTATTTAATTTTCCTCTCCTTTCTTGTACATGTTTATGATATAGTCATATGTTAGGTGTGTAGCCCTTTGCTTATAATTCTCAGTCCCTTCACATCCTGCAAATATTTAATTACATTTTCTTCCTTCTTCATACATTTCCAAAATAAAAGTACAACTTATTTTTCTTTACCCATTCAAGAAACACATTTGCCTTTCAAATTCCTCACCATTTCCTACATTTCCTAATTCTTCTCATGTCTCTCTCTTTCATTTAATTTTTATACTCTAACTTACCCTGCTTCTCAACTGTAGTTTCATACACATATCAGTATAGTATTATATTTACATTTCTTTTCTTCTTCTTTAAGCCCCACTCCTTTATTAATTAATCTTTCTTAAACTTATCTTTTTAATTCATTCCACTATGATGTCCATAAACTCCCCTCATACTTTCATGATCTTCCCAAAATCTTTACTTCTGGTATCCTTCCATTCAACATTTACCCATTTTCCCATTAGCCTTTTCAGCCCTTTCTTTACCTTAATTATCATTAACAACAAACTCAAACAAACATGACAATGATCCATAAAATCTAATACACATTTCCAGTACTTATCTCTAATGCTCTTAAAAAAAAGAAAATAATATGTCTTAATTATCCCTTGATATGTATACCTCCTCTCCAAACTTGGTTTTAAATTCACAGTTCTCATTATATATCTCTACAGATCTTAACTTCCTGCATTACTTTTTCCATTTTGTCTTCTTGTATCAAATAAAATCATTCTCCCACAACTATGTTGTCCATGTCAGATAAAATATATTGTCTAACTTATTTTAAAATGTAACAAGGTTACCTCAAGTTGAACATGTCATGTACATCTCGTGAATGCGCCTCTGAATATCCATAAGACTTGTCACTAATGAAATGAAAAGACAAATAGTAAGAAAAATATAGATAAAAATTCCTCTTTGAATGTGACTTACTTTTGGAATTTTCCAAGTACATCTGTCTCAAAAACAAGAGGCAAATGAGCTCTTGAAAGAGGAGGAACTACATGCGAGAGTGGGCTGGTCTGCTGAAGTTCCAAACTTTCTATATCAATCTGGATCCAGATATGTTGTGGTAAATTATTGATGATGTTCAGTGGTCTAGTGGATGAAGAATGTATACATACTTCGCCAAAATCAACAGTAGAAGGGCCTGTAAGAATGTAACAAAATTCAAATCACTCTTCATATCTATAGATGTAGACTGCAAACGCAAACAGAAGTCATTTTCCCCAAACTAATCTTCTCAAAAACTGCATTCCCATAAATAATGAAGCAGACACCTATGTCTGAGGATTGCCAATGAGATGGATGGCATACCTTTTAAATAGCTAATAATATAAGCTTCAGCAACACTACATACATCAAAAAGCTATTGTGTACATCTTTCTGCTTTTCCCTGTTAGGGGTCGCCACAGCGGTACTTCGGTCCGCTAATGATTGGCAGTTGATTTTTACGTACCGGCTTGCCAGGCCTGACGCACAACCTTCAACAAAGGTACGCCCATTCACGCATGTCTCCACGCAAAACACGCTCTAGCTGAGAATCGAACCGGACAGCGTCTTTACTGTGAGGAGACAACGCTACCACAGCACCACCACCGCTGGTACATCAAAAAGATATAATAATAGCTAATTATAGTAGTACTGGTTTCTGGCTGTTAAATGCTTACATGAAGCTGAATCCTAGAGCAGGTTACTGACACTAAACATTTAACAGTAAATCTCCCTTCCACATCTCTTCTGTTTATCTACTTATTTAGTTACATTTGTTTCCCAGGGTAGTACTTACTGAGCTCAATGGATCAATTTTAGACATAATTAAGACAACTGCAATCACATAAAAAAAAATAGACATGAGTAAAAGCAGCAAAGAGTTCAGAAGAAACCAGTTTTGACACCTTCACTAGAAAAGAACAATGCACTATGTAGTCTTGATCTAAAAAAGAGAACGATTAATTATATACTACTTACATGGTACTTACAAATGAGAATTAAAACTAAAAGGGCTTGCATTCATAGGTTCATAGGTTCATACTAGGCTATCTGCCCGAGGGCATTTACAAGCCTAGCCCATCGTTTTGTGGCTTACGCCACCCCTTTAGTATGGGGAACTATACCCATTATTTTGCTGTGCCTCTGTCGAGCAGTGACACTGAGGTAATCCCTGGGGTATATCTGCGATCTCCCATCCATTGGTCAAGATTTCTCTTGAACAAGGCCAGCGAGGTGCTCTGCCTCACATGTACTGGGATTTTGTTCCACAGCATAGGGAGTCTTTGGGTGATGAATCTATCCCTCCAGCACGTCCTATTAATAGCCGTGTCGAGGTTTAAGTCTCCCGCCCTTGTGGCTCTGATGGATCTAGATTTTTTGAGGTGAAGTATATTCATCAAATCTGGGTTTGACATGGCCTTGTATGTTAGGCAAAGGTCACCTCTGAGCAAGCGGTGGCGACTGAATAGAGCTGGAGTTCTTTCAGTCGGGCAGCATAGGACAGATTTTTGAGACCCTTTATCCTTTTGGTGAGGAACTTTTGTGGCCTCTCCAGCTGCTGCAAGTGTCGGGTCAGATACATTCCGAATGGGGCATTGTACTCAATCATTGGTCTGATGAGTGATGAGTAAAGGGAGACTATGACCTCCCTTGATCTAGATGAGAATCCCTTCATGATAAGGTGGGCAATGTAGAAGGTCTTCCTAACTACTTTAGCTACATGGGTGTCGAATGACAGACTACTATCAACCTGGGTCCCCAGGTCCCTGATAACTTCTTCTGTGCTCAGTGGATTGCCACCTATTTGGTAGCTAGGGGTAGCCTTGTTTTTCCCGAAGGGTATGACTATGCATTTTTTGGCATTTAACTTTAGGCCGTGGCTCTGGCACCAGTTATTCGTTTCTGTGAGACCCTTCTGAAGGATATCTGTGTCAGATGTGTTTTCTACTATGGCGCCCAGTTTGCAGTCATCTGCAAACTTTGTCAGCCATAACCCTCCTGTGTTTGCTTGTACTTCGGAAAAGTAGATGCCAAACAAGAGTAGGCCCAGGACTGAGCCCTGTGGGACACCACTTGAGACAGGCTTTGAGTCTGACATGGCGCCAGCAACTCTGACCCTGTGGGTTCTGTCACTCAGCCAGTTTGCAACCCATCTTGTGATGTATGGGTTAACATTTAAGCTGATGAGTTTTTCAATGATACCCGAGTGGGGTATTGTATCGAAGGCCTTAGCCAGATCGAGGTAGGCTGTATGGACTGCCTTTCCCTCATCAATGGCTTTGGTGACTGTTTCGAAAAAGTCAACCAAGTTTAAAAGGCATGATCTGCCTTTGACAAAGCCAAACTGGGTTGGATCCAAAGTCTGCAAATTCCTATGTCTTTATTTATGAGGTCCATTATGATCCTCTCCATGACTTTGCAGATAAGGCTTGTCAAGCTAATGGGCGGTAATTTCCAGGGTCGGTGGAGGCACCGCCTTTGTGAAGTGGGACCACAGTTGCAGTGCGCCACTCCCTGGGTGCGTATCCAGAGGTAAGACTTTGATTAAACAGCTGTCCTAGCTGTGGGTTTAATTCCTCATTGAGTTCGTGGAGCACACAGCCGGGGACACCATCAGGTCCCATGGATGCTGTGTTTTTGCTTTGGAGAGAGCAGTTCTCACTTGGGCTGGAGATGTCTGGGGCGCTGCAATCATTTGGTACAGCTATCTCTCCTTTTGGGGGGGGGAGAAGTTTGCACTGAACCTGTCAGCCAGTATGTTGGCAATGTCTGTAGGATCAGTAATCTTCACATCATTTTGAACTAGTTCTGAGCATATCTGGGAGTTTCCTCCCAGGTTTCTAACATAGCTAAAGAAGGCCTTATGATTGTCTTTTGAGTCTTTAGCTATTTTTCTCTCGAAATTTGCTTTGGATGATTTTATGAGAGCTCTTAGTTTTTTACTTATAGTGATCAAGGGTGTCTTACCTTTTAAGGATTTTGCTCTATCTTGTAGTAGCTTCCTCCTTTTGTTGTAGAGTTTGTTTATGGCTGGGGTCCACCAGACTGGACGCTTGCCTTTGGTACAAAGAGTCTTTGTTTTGCTTGGGATTGCCTTATCCATGCAGTCCTGCAGGTGCTGGTAGAAGGCATTTGTAAGTGATTCAGCGGCTTGAGTACTGTTTTCCGCCGGCTCGGGGCCTTAAAGGAGACCACACTAGTCTTTAGAAGTGTGAAGTCGGCTTTTGAGAAGTTCTTTACTGTGGTCTTTTTTATTTCAGGTGGGGGTGGGATGAGGACCTCCAGCGAGATTAGTTTGTGATCTGATCTCACCAGTGAGGGGTATACTTCCAGTGTTGAACATTGTGCTCCCATGTTCGTGATGATGAGATCAAGTATGTTATCTCCTCTTGTGGGGATGGTGACTAGTTGTTCCATGGCATTTGAGTTTATGAATTCCAGGAACTTTTGGGCTAGGGTGTTTGGGCTTGAGTAGTGTTCCCAGTCTATATTAGGGTAATTGAAGTCACCTAGTATGATGGTGTTTGGTGATACATTTATCCCCTCTAGTGTTTTCAAGAAGGCCATGTGAGGTTCCTGAGTTTGTGAGGGTGGCCTGTAACATGCTACAATTTGCAGAGCAGTCTTGCCTATGGTTAATTGCACCTGGATGGTCTCCGATGCATCATGCGTTGCCACCAGTCTTGAGGTGTGGGTGTCCTTGATGAATATGGATACCCCCCCCCTCCTTTCTTGGTATTGTCCGGATTTTGGGGCCGGAACGCATGATATGAGGTAAAACCTGATAGCGCTGGGGTGCTCTCAGGAGCCTTGAACCAGGTTTCTGTCACAGCACAGACATCGATGTTCTCCATACTGAGAAGGGCCTCGAGTGCGTGCATTTTGAGATTTAAACTTCTGGCATTGAGCAGCATTACCCTTAGTTTTTTTCCTTTTTTGTGTTCTAGGGTGGTAGGTTTAGAATTTGAGCCTTGCCTAAAAAAGGCACTAATCAACTCATAAAGAGAAATTAATTAGACTATACATACATACACATTAGCTATTATCACTGCTTGTAATTGGTATCTATATAACATACATACCATTTACAAGCAACAACAGCTAATTGGTTTGACAATACTGAGCAGAGGAAGAGGGGATGAATCTGTTAAAGGAAAGTGCAGTAGGAGGAAAAGTAGTTAGCTTATGTGGCTGTTCTGAATGCATTTAAACTGGGCTTGTCTGATGAGATGTGTTTAATTAAGCAGGATTAATGTACTAAACAACATTCTCTCTCTATTTCAGACAACATGCTCTTTGTAAGAAGAGAAAAGTATTTTTGTAACAGAATAGCCAAAAATGAAACAGCAACTTTTCACAGAGAGGGAGACAGAAAGAAAAGATATAAAAACACAAGATTTATTAGTCACTGTAGATAGGAGTTGTCACTGAAAAACAAAATTAGCTTAGAATATTTGTGAAATAAGAAATAATTCAGTTTATCTACATTTTTGTGCTTTGTATTCCAAAGAGGCTTTGACAAGAATATTATGAGCAGCAGTGAATAAACAGGGCGCATAAGCAGAGAGATCTGATTTGAAAAAATAAACAAATCGCCATAGTTTTGAATTTGTGGTCGGAAAGTAAAGGAGGTAAGTGCCCTGCATTCTTAAGTGAATATGGGGTGAGGCAGAATCTTGAATATAAGCACAGTGGATTGGCTACAGGATGTGAATGTGCTGCTAAATCACAATTTCAGTTAATGTATGTTATAAAAATATAATTCCTCATGTCTGATACTTTTCTTTGATGAGTACAAGCTGCTACATAGGGTCTATATTAGTTCACCAAAGTCTAACTTTAGCAAACACCTATTCAGGGACAGCACTTCAACGAAAATCATTTCAGCGATTCACTGAATCTACCAAGGGCAAGTAAGTACTTGCCCTGCAACACAAAGGACTGACATACAACAAAATTGAGCCCCCCCCCCCCACTAACTATGTATACCAACTCCGAGGTCGCAGTACAGTGGAGAAATGGGCAAAGTTGAGTAGTTAGCTAATTGCTTCTTTGCCCTCGGTAAATTCAGCGAATCGCTGATGCAATTTTTGTTGAAGTGCAGTCGCTGAATGGGTGTTCGCTGAAGTTAGACTTCAGCAAACTAATGCAGATCCCACTATATACATATATCTATTCAACAGCTGACTAGCACCATTAAGATTTAAACATTTACACATTGAGCTCATATAGCAAATCATTTTAAAAAAATGCACATGGTGTATAAAATTATTTTTACAGGTATGATCAGATGCAAGATTTAAAACAATCCTGACAGCAAGATATTCCCTTTTTGCTTACCTCTGTAATGACTATCTTTCAGTCTCTTACCATTGGACACAAAAACAATCCAAAAAAATAGGCTCATCATAACTTTATTTAAATTTAGCTTTCAAAATAACTACAGACAGCCTGCATTGGCAGCATAAAGCCCTGACTACAGCATGTGCAACCTGAGTTTTGCCTTACTTTTTTTTTTTTGATTCCACACATCTATCAGTTGCCATCAGCTCATCTTCTCATACACTTAAGCCTTTCTCTGGCTCTAACTGTCCAGCATATAAGGTCAATGAAATAAGGACTCTGGTGTATTGTCATACTGCTATAGGAGAGTTTTCTGTGTATACCTTAGCCTCTCTTCCCCCCACACATGCCCGCTGTACATCTGGATGGATGTGCAATTGGGATATGTTGGTATATCATCCAACCTCCATGGTGACTCTGCCAATGTCCTCAGCCTATTCCACTTAAAAACAATGCTTGGCTACATTGCCCAAGACTCCACCATAACAGGAATGCGAGATATTCCCAAGTGTGCACCATCCCCTTAGGATGGTCACGTATATCCTTCGCTATCAATAGCTCTGAGCCACTACTTGAACCTAGTATCAGTCTTGCTAGAGTCAGGAATTTAGCTCCTTATGCCACAGAGCTGGCTTCATAACTAGACAACCAAAGTCTAACTAGCAGGTGCTTGACAGCACAGGCAGGGAGAATGGGGAGTGCCTGTCCTGGGAGGGAGAGATGGTGGTTAATGCTGCTGTTGTAATAACAAGTCCTCAGTAGGACAGTGGAAGCTCATCATGATGCAGGGAGCCAGTGTCAAGAATATATGGGCATGGCAGCCTAAGTAAGTGATAATAGCCACTGATGGTACATGTGGAGGAGCACAGATAGTGGGTATGTAAGTGGCTAATGGAGTGAAGCAAATGCTCACATAATAACCAGGATTGAGGTTAGACCAAATAATGAAAACAATGCTCTCATTGTCAGGATGGTAACAAAAGCCCAAAACTTTTAGTTATGTACTCACCATAACTTTAGATGTTTGGGATCCATCTCGCCTACATTCTGTACTGATGGGTTCGGAGCCGATCCCTCGGTTCCGACTCGGCACGCTTATGCTATAGAGCGAGGCCTCTTATTGGCTGAGCTATCTTTATCCCAGGATGCACCACCACTAATCCCCCAGATCTTAATTGTCCGCATTCATGCACACATGCACAACTTGTTTATATAACATTGTTAGATGTTTCAAGATGAAACAACAGAATTCGGACCTTCTGATATCCTCTGATCTCCAAGGAAGGGGGAAGGAGGGTGGGTTATTAGGAATGTAGGCGAGATGGATCCCAAACATCTAAAGTTATGGTGAGTACATAACTAAAAGATGTTATGTGATCCTATCTCGCCTACATTCTGTACTGATGGGACAGCGTCCCTAGCACCTAAATCCCGGGTGGCTCATTGGAAAACACTCCTGAGCACTGTGGAACCAAATGAAGCTCGTCCTCTAGATGCCACATCTAATTTGTAGTGTGAAATAAAGGTGTGCGGGGAAGACCATGTAGCCGCAGCACAAATGTCACTAATAGCAAGCTTAGAATGAAAAGCTATCGAAGTAGCCATAGCCCTTGTAGAATGAGCTTTGACAGAGGCGGTAAGCTCTTTGTTAGAATAAAAATAAACTTGAGTAATACAGTCCCTGATCCATTTGGCAATAGTGACCTTTGTGACAGCTTTGCCCAATTTATTGTCTGCAAAGGATACAAACAACTGATCTGTTTTCCTTGTTTGTTTGGTCCTGTCTAAATAAAAACGTAACTGTCTGTGGACATCTAAAGTGTGAAATATGAACTCCGCTTTGTTAGAGTATTTTGGGAAAAAAACTGGAAGCTCTAACGATTGTTGTAAGCAGAAACTAGAACAGACTTTAGGGACAAAGGAAGGATTTGGCCAGAGGGATACTCTGTCTTTGTGAAAAAACAAGTACGGGGGTTTTACTGAAAAAGCCTGAAGCTCTGAAACTCTTCTGGCAGAGGTAATCGCCACCAGAAAGGCTGTCTTCCATGATAGAAACTTTAGATCACATGTAGCTGCCGGTTCAAAGGGGAAGGAAGTCAAGGCGCGTAACACTATATCGAGACGAGGTGCAGGATGAGAAATCGGAGGTCTTAATAGAACTTTTAGTTATGTACTCACCATAACTTCAGATGTTTGGGATCCATCTTGCCTACATTCTGACTGATGGGTTCGGAGCCGATCCCTCGGCTCCGACTCGGCACGCTTATGCCAAAGAGCGAAGTCTCTTATTGGCTGAGCTTACTATATCCCAGGATGCACCACTACCAGTCCCCCAGATCTAGTTTGTCCGCATACATGCACACATGCACGCCCTGCTTATATAACATCGTCAGATGAAACAAGATAAAACAGTAGAACTCAAAACCGTTCAATCTCTTCTGATCTCCAAGGCAGGGGGAAGGAGGGTGGGTATTAGGAATGTAGAGATGGATCCCAAACATCTGAAGTTATGGTGAGTACATAACTAAAAGATGTTATGTGATCCTATCTCGCCTACATTCTGACTGATGGGACAGCGTCCCTAGCACCTGAATCCTGGGTGGCTCACTGGAAAACACTCCTGAGTACCGTGGAACCAAATGATGCTCGCCCTTTAGATGCCACATCCAATTTATAGTGGGAAATGAAAGTGTGCGGATTGGACCAAGTAGCCGCAGCACAAATCTCCGAGATAGCGAGCTTGGAATGAAAAGCTATAGAAGTCGCCATAGCTCTGGTAGAGTGAGCTTTGATAGATGTTGTAAGTTGCTTATTCGAAGAAGAATAAGCCTGAGTTATACAATCTCTAATCCATTTGGAGATAGTAGCTTTTGTGATGGTTTTGCCCAATTTATTGTCTGAGAAGGACACAAACAATTGGTCTGACTTACGGATTTGTTGAGTCCTGTCTAAATAGAAGCGCAATTGCCTGTGAACATCCAATTTATGGAGAGTGTATTCTGCTTCATTGGAGAATTTTGGAAAGAAAACTGGTAGCTCTAGGGATTGTTGGAGACAGAAATTAGAACAGACCTTTGGGACAAAGGATGGATTAGGCCTAAGTGATACTCTATCCTTGTGAAAAATCAAGTACGGTGGTTTGATAGACAGGGCTTGAAGCTCTGAAACTCTTCTTGCAGAAGTAATTGCAACTAAGAAGGCCGTTTTCCAAGACAGATATTTTAACTCACATGTAGCAGCCGGTTCGAAAGGGGAAGATGTTAATGCACGAAGCACCAAATCAAGATCCCACGGAGGCGCAGGATGAAAAACTGGGGGTCTTAACAGGCCCGCACCTTTAATGAAAGTTTTGCATAGTCTGCTGCTCATCAATGGAGGATCCATGGATTCGTGGAATTTAGAGATAGCCGCTAGTTGGACCTTAATAGTAGAGACAGAAGATCCTTGATTAAATAGGGATGTTAAGAATTTCAAAACCTCTGGGATTGGAGCAGTGATAGGGTCTAAGCCCCTGAGTTGAGCCCAGATAGCAAACCTCTTCCACTTACTGAGGTACAATTTCTTAGTGGTGGGTTTGTGGGCCGAAGATAAAATGTGAATAACTTCCGGGTCTAATGTGTGACTTCTGACTAAAGTCAGAAGTGGAGGAGCCAAGCTGTCAACTTCAAGGAGTGAAGGGACTGATGCTGTTGTCCCGACTGATGGATTAACAGATCCGGAATTAGGTCTAACGTCCACGGATCGTCCACCGCATGTTTCTTCAGGTAGGGAAACCATACCTGACGAGGCCAGTATGGAGCAATCAGTATCATTGTGGATCCCAATTGAGAAGCTTTTTGAATGACTTTGGAGAGAAGTGGAATCGGAGGAAAGGCATAAAGTAGCCCTGTTGGCCAAGGTTGTGCTAGAGCATCCATAGCTGCTTCTCCCTGATGTGGAGTCAAGGAGAAGAACCTTTTGCACTTCGTGTTTAGTGGTGTTGCAAATAGGTCGCAGCACGGCGTCCCCCATCTCCTGAAAACCTGAGCTGCTACTGTTTTGTTTAGGGACCACTCGTGAGGAGAGAGGATTGTTCTGCTTAATCTGTCTGCCAGTATATTTAATTTCCCCGGAATGTGGGTCGCTACCAAGAAACGGCTGGTAGCTACCGCCCATTCCCACACCCTCATGGCCTCTCTGCAAAGGGGGTAAGATCTGGTCCCTCCTTGTTTGTTTAAATACCAGACCACCGACATGTTGTCTGTGTGGATGGCGATTATGCCCTGAGGGAGAAACCTGTGTAAGGCCTGTAGGGACAGAAGTACCGCCCTCATCTCCAATACACTGATGTGGAGAAGAGTTTCGTCTGGAAGCCAGGAACCCTGAACTAACCTGCCCAGACAATGCCCCCCCCACCCTGTCTGGGAGGCATCTGTCGTCAGGGTGACCACTGGAGAGGGAATAACAAAAGGACTTCCTTGATTTAGATTGGATGTCTGAAGCCACCAGCGAAGGTCCCGTTTGCATGTTTCTGTAATTATAATGGGATGATTGAGGGGAAGGTCCTGAAAGGACCATTGAGTTGACAATAGCCACTGAAGAATCCTCATGTGCAATCTTGCCAGAGGAACTAGAAGAACCGTGGCAGACATCGAACCTAAAACTTGTAGGACCATCCTGGCTGGGGCTTTGGATCTTGAAATCAGGGCTTGAACCTGGCCTTGTAAAGTTTGGATCCTTTCGATCGGAAGAAAAGCAGCATCAATCTTGACTCTTTCTCTGCTCCTATGATTCTTATGCCCTGAGAAGGCAGCGAGAGAGACTTCGACCATTTGAATTTAATTCCCAGGGTAGCACCCAGGAGATGGTGGCTTTGAGGTTGTCCATTAGTAGATGCCTGGTGGTGGCAGTCAGGAGCCAGTCGTCCAGATAGGGAAACACTTGGAATCCAAGACTCCTCAGGTGAGCAGTCACTACTGCCAAACACTTGGTGAACACCCGGGGGCTGTGGTGAGACCAAAGGGCAGTGCACAAAATTGGAAATGACTGTCTCCCAGGCTGAAGCGCACATACCTCCTGGACGCCTGATGTATCGGTATGTGATAATAGGCGTCCTTGAGGTCTATGGAGCACATCCAAACATCCTTCTCCAACAATGGGAGAATGGATTGTAACGTGACCATTCGGAATTTGGATTTCGTGACGGATTGGTTTAGTCTGCTGAGATCCAAAATTGGTCTCAGGTCCCCTGTCTTTTTTGGCACTAAAAAGAACCTCGAGTAATTTCCGGATCCGATCTGGTCTGTGGGGACCGGTTGGATGACTCCTTTTTCTAGCAGCTTTAAAGCTTCTGCGGCTGCAATTTCCCTTTGACTGGGTGGTGGGTCCGGGATTTTTTTGGACGGTGGGGGTGAGCATGTGAATGGGATGGTGTAACCTCTAGCAATGATCTGAAGCACCCATCTGTCCTGAGTGATTGACTCCCAGGCTTTTAGGTGCTTGGCAAAACGGAACCCGACTGGCTCCGGAGCAGCACAGCCGGGCAATCCCTCAGGAGGTGTGGGAGGCTGAAGAGCCACGAAAGGACTCGCGGTCTCCAGAATTGCGGGGCCTTCTGCCGCCTCTGGGACGGCGTCTCCCAGAAAAATTTCCCCGTCCTCTGCCTCTGGAAGGGGAATCTTCCTGCTGTTGAGGAAAAAACTTACGTGATTTACGGAACCACATCTTCCCTCCTCCTTTAGCCTTGGGATAAGGCCGAAAGGGAGTGGAATAACGGGCACCTACGGCAGATAAAGTTTTTCCCTCTTGCTCACAGCGGGTAAGGGTGTCTTTAACCTTAGGTCCAAACAAAGAGGACCCATCAAAGGGAGCGTCGGCGAAGGAAGACTTGAAGGCCTCCGCAAACTGACACAAGCGGAGCCAGGCTTGTCTCCGTAGAGCCACACCTGTGCCTGCCGCTCTACCGCCTTCGGCCGCATATGAAATGAGCCTCATGGACGAGTTAGAAATTGGCGTAAGGATAGCCAACTGAGAGCTAACCGGCTGGGCTAGCTGCTCAGGTAGGTTACTCGAGAGGGAATCTGACAGCTCCTTGACCAGATCCCTCTGAAGCCTGGTAAAATGTGCCAAATAATTCAGAGACCTTAAAGTAAAGGCCGCTGAAGTCAGGGTGCGCTTCCGTACCTGTCCATGCTCCTAGACTCCTTATTAGGAGGATGGACGGACGTTGAAGCCTCTGCCACGTCCTGTTGTGTAGCAGATGCCACCACCATGGCATCTACAGCCACGCCTTTAGTGAGGAACTCCTTCTCGGGTGGGGCAGACAAAAATTTATTAGGACGAGAAGGGACTGGTTCCACGGTATCTGGATGTTCCCACGCCCTTGACAAACTAAATCCAGGAGCTCGTCAAGGCGGAGACACCCAGGAGGCGGAGGGCTGAGCCCCAAAGGCCTTGAGGAGCACTGACTCATCCGCAGAGGGGGGTTTGGATATCCAGCCGCCTCATTGTTTGAGGATCTCTAAGATGTCTGCAAATGAGACATCATCCGAGGACGACTTCGGGGACCCCTCCGCATCATCAAGATCAGTGTCCGATGTAATAGACTCGGGGGAGTCCACGTGCTTCCTCTTGCACGATCTCTTCCTTGGGGGTTCCTCTGAAGACAACTCCGAAGAACCCTCAGGAGGAGGGGAACGACGAATGGGGGTAACCTCAGGCCCAGGGGCTCCGCTGCCTACGGACAGGGGAACTGCCAAAGACCCAGTCTCCACGCCCAGGGAAGGTGCCGGTAAAGCCGGAGAGATGGCCGAAGACTTGGCTAAGGCACTCCTCATAGCTCTGAAAGCCGGACCCCCAGAATCCTGGGAGTGTCCGGTCCCCGGAGCCATGATAGCCGACGGAAGTCCCGCAGCCGAAGCACCGAGAGGGAGGCTCGGAACCGATAGCATAGGTACCGAAACATCACCCCCGGGTCCAGCCGAAGAAGTCCGTGTACCAAACTCGGACCCGAAGGGCCGGGTTGGAGTAAGGGTCGGAGCCGACCCTAAGATCTCCACCGGCTCCAACAGCACCTGCTCCGACGGAGCCGAAGCGGTCGGAGGAGGAATAGCAATGGGATGGGCACGGGCTATCGGCTCCAAAGCCAACTGGGTCGGAGCCGAAACAAATTTTTGAAAGACTGGGGACTGGAACAGTCTTTGGAGCACCCTGTCTATATCCGAATCCGACATCCTCGATGACTTAGAGGATACTGAACGGGTTCGAGATGGCCTCTCCAACGGCCCCAAAGGGCTAGGGGACCGGCTCCGAGGCGACTCGATGACTATCGGCGCTGAAGGAACACCCACACTAGTTTCCATCGGTGCCGAGGAGGACTTCGGCGCCGAGGAGGAAGTGTCTGAGCGGGCAACCCTTGTCGGCTCCGAGACCAGTGGAGCCGACGAAGGTGACCCGCCTCTCGATGCCCCAGCCATCGGCTCCGAAGCCAGAGGAGTCGAGACTGGTGGCATCGAGGCAGACCGTTCCGCCCTCGGCTCCGAAGTCCTTGGAGCCGAAGGAGAAGCCTGCCTATGTCTTTTGGCGGCCGGATCCGACGGACTGGTCGGAGCCGACGCCTTTTTCTTTTTAGCTGGAGAAGGAGAGGATGCTAAAGCTTCTTCAAAGGAGGGTTTTATTAAGCCTTTAAGAATCAGTTTATTTTTCCTCTCCTGGAGGACCCTCGAGGAAAAAGCGTGACACACGCTGCATGACTCTTGTAAATGTTTTGCACCCAAACAATAAACACAGAGAGAGTGGTCATCTGTGATTGACATTTTAAAATTACATTTGGTGCATTTTTTAAAGCCCGAAGGCCTAGGATTCTGAGACATTATGACCAATAATACAGAAATTGTCTGACAGCAAGAACAACACTATCCTAATTTGACTTAACTTAACTGACTCTACAAAAATCAGTTTACAACTGCCGATTTAAACAATCCGGTACAACAATAAACTCAAGGGGATCTGAAATCCCAAAGGTTTGAAAGGGGTTGACTGACCGGGAAAGGCCCTACAGATGAAGGAGGCCTGAAATCAGAAACAACACCCAATCACACTACAAGTTTTCACAAAAAAAAAAACTCCAATCACTACACAAAGCACAGAGTAGCCGTTAAAACAGCTTTTTATGACAGGAACAGCAATTTTCTGACAGAAAAAAGTAAGTAAAATACTACTCAGCTCAGCCAGCTCGAGACCACGTCTTCGCTAGTTAGCGGCAAACGAGATCTGGGGGACTGGTAGTGGTGCATCCTGGGATATAGTAAGCTCAGCCAATAAGAGACTTCGCTCTTTGGCATAAGCGTGCCGAGTCGGAGCCGAGGGATCGGCTCCGAACCCATCAGTCAGAATGTAGGCGAGATAGGATCACATAACATCAGCACCTTTCAAGAAGGTCTTACACAATCTGTTGCTCATTAAAGGTGGGTCCATGGATTCGTGAAAATTAGAAATTGCTGCCAATTGTACCTTGATGGTAGAAACTGAAGAGCCTTGATTGAAAAGAGAAGTCAGAAATTTTAGTACTTCTGCCACGGGAATAGAAATGGGGTCCAGGCCCCTGAGTTGAGCCCAAATAGCAAATCTTTTCCATTTGCTAGAATACAGTTTCTTCGTAGCAGACTTATGGGCCGAAGATAATATGTGAACAACATCTGGATCTAAAGCATGACTCCTGACTATCGTCGGAAGAGGAGGAGCCAAGCCGTCAATTTTAAGGTGTGAAGGGACTGGTGGGATAGTCCCGACTGATGAACCAGTAGGTCTGGGATCTGATCCAGGAACCATGGACCTCCCAGGGCATGTTTCCGAAGATAGGGAAACCACACTTGACGAGGCCAGTAAGGAGCAATTAAGATCATTTTGCTCCCCAAGAGAGATGCCTTTTGAATCACTCTGGGAAGGAGAGGAACTGGCGGGAAGGCATAAAGCAAGCCGGTGGGCCAAGGATGGACTAATGCGTCCATGGGGATCTTCCCCGGAGCCGGGGTTAGGGAGAAGAATTCTTTGCACTTCGCATTCAGAGGAGTACCGAAGAGGTCGCAACACGGAACTCCCCATTCACTGAAAATCTTGCAACTGTCATATTCAGAGACCATTCGTGAGGAGAGAGGATGGTTCTGCTCAATCTGTCGGCTATCACATTGGACTTGCCCGGTATGTGAGTAGCCACTAGAAAGCATTTGGTCGAGACTGCCCATTCCCAAACTCTCATGGCTTCTCTGCAAAGAGGATAGGATCTGGTCCCTCCCTGTTTGTTCAGATACCAAACAACTGACATGTTGTCTGAGTGAACAGCAATTACGCCCTGAGGGAGATAATCGTGAAGGACTTGAAGGGACAGAAGTACTGCCCTCATTTCTAAGATGTTGATATGAAGCAAAGTCTCTTCCGGATGCCATTTGCCTTGGACTGACCTGCCCAGGGAATGCCCCCCCCACCCCGTCTGGGAGGCGTCCGTGGTCAAAGTGGCCGCCGGAGGAGGTAGAACAAAGGGTCGTCCCTGATCCAAGTTGGAGGGCACTAGCCACCAGCGAAGGTCCCGTCTGCAAGATTCCGTGATCCATACAAGGTGACTGAGGGGGAGTTCCTGAAAGGACCACTGAGCTGAAAGAAGCCACTGGAGAATTCTCATGTGCAGCCTTGCCAAGGGGACTAGAAGAACCATGGCGGACATAAATCCTAATAGCTGCAGGACCATTCTGGCTGGGGCTTTGGACCTGGGAAGTAAGGCTCGAACTTGAGTCTGTATGGTTTCTATTCTGTCTGTAGGTAGATAGACCCGCCTTTGGTTTGAGTCTATCTCTACCCCTATGAATCTTATTTGTTGAGATGGCAGCAACACAGACTTTGGCCAATTGAAGGTGATTCCAAGTGAATTGCCCAGAGATATAGTGGCTTGTAGGCTCCGCAGAAGTAGATGCTTGGAGGTGGCAGTTAGGAGCCAGTCGTCTAGATACGGAAACACCTGGAATCCTAGACTTCTCAGGTGAGCAGTCACGACTGCCAAACACTTGGTGAACACCCTGGGGGCTGTGGTGAGACCAAAGGGCAGCGCACGGAACTGAAAATGGCTGCCTCCTAGGCTGAAGCGCAGATGTCTTCTGGATGCTTGATGTACCATGATAGGATAATACGCGTCCTTGAGATCTATGGAGCACATCCAAACACCTTTCTCCAGCAATGGGAGAATGGTTTGTAGGGTGACCATTCGGAATTTGGACTTTCTGACTGAACGGTTTAGGATGCTGAGGTCCAAAATGGGCCTCAAGTCCCCGGTCTTTTTTGGCACCAAAAAGAATCTTGAGTAAGTCCCTAATCCGATCTGGTCTGCGGGGACCGGTTGGATGACTCCTTTTTGCAGCAGCTTTGAAACTTCTGAGGCTGCGGTATCCCGTTGACTGGGTGGCGGGTCCGGGATTTTTTTGGAC
The DNA here is from genome assembly GCF_019279795.1 of Protopterus annectens. Classification (NCBI taxonomy): domain Eukaryota; kingdom Metazoa; phylum Chordata; order Ceratodontiformes; family Protopteridae; genus Protopterus; species Protopterus annectens. The sequence goes on from NC_056735.1 coordinate 483,351,581, forward strand.
TGAGGGGGGTGGTGAGAGAATGGGATGGAGTAACCTCCGGCGATAATCCGAAGCACCCATCGGTCCTGGGTGATACCTTCCCAGGCCTTTAGGTGCTTGAGAAATGACCCCGACTGGCTCCGAGCAGCACAGCCGGGCAATCCCTCAGGGACTATGAAAGGCTGAAGAGCCACGAAAGGACTCGCGGTCTCCAGTGTTGCGAGGGCCTCTGCCGCCTCTGGGATGGCGTCTTCCTGAAGAATTTCCCCCTCCTCTGCCTCTGGAAGGGAATCCTCCTGCTGAGAGGGGTAAGGCTTCTGAGATCTCTGGAACCACATTTTCCCTCCTCTTTTAGCCTTGGGATAAGGCCGAAAGGAGTGGAAAATCGTGCCCACGGCAGTCAGAGTCTTACCCTCCTGTTCACAGCGGGTTAGTGTGTCTTTACCTTGGGTCCAAACAGGAGGACCCATCAAAGGGGGCATCGGCAAATGAAGACTTAAAGGCCTCCGCAAAATGACACAGGCGGAGCCAGGCTTGTCTCCGTAGAGCAATGCCTGTACCCGCCGCTCTACTCGCCCCTTCGGCTGCATAAGAGATAAGCCTCATGGACGAGTTCGAAATGGACGACATTGTAGCCAGCTGAGAGCCAACCGTCTGGGCCAGCTCCTCAGGCAGGTTACCCAAGAGGGTATCGGATAGCTCCTTAATCAGATCCCTCTGAAATCTGGTAAAGTGCGTAAGGTAGTTCAAGGACCTCAGTGTAAAGGCCGCTGAACTGAGGGTGCGCTTTCCGTACCGATCTATGCTCCTAGACTCCTTATTAGGAGGATGGATGGACGTAGAAGCCTCTGCTACGTCTTGCTGGGTAGCAGATGCCACCCCCAAAGCATCTACAGCCACACCTTTAGTTAGGAACTCTCTATCCGGGGGCGCCGAGAGAAATTTGTTCGGACGAACAGGCACCGGTTCCACAGAGTCTGGGTGTTCCCACGCCCTTCGACAGATCAAATCCAAGAGCTCGTCGAAGGGCGGAGACACCCAGGAGGCGGAGGGCTGAGCCCCGAAGGCCTTCAGGAACACCGACTCATCAGCAGAGGGAGGTTTGGACTGCCAGCCGCCTCGTTGTTTTACGGCTTCCAGGATGTCTGCAAAGGAGACATCATCGGAGGACGACTTAGGGGACCCCTCTGCATCATCGAGATCAGTGTCGGATGTCAGAGACTCATCAGGGGAGTCAACATGCTTCCTCTTGCACGATCTCTTCCTGGGGGGTTCTTCCGAAGAGGCTTCAGAAGGACCTCCAGGAGGGGGAGAAACCCCAGCGGGGGTAACCTGAGGCCCGGGGGCTCCGCTGTCTAAGGACAGGGGGACTGCCAAAGACCCAGTCTCCGTATGTAGGGAAGGAGCTGGGGAAACCATGGAGGTAGCCAAGGAAGATTTGGCTAAAGCACTCCTCATAGCCCTGAAGGCGGGACCACCAGAATCCTGGGAGGGTCCCACCTCCGTGGCCACGACAGTGGACGGCACTCCCGCCGCACCAAGAGGGAGACTTGGGACCGAAAGCATCAATCCCGAAGCCTCCCCCCCAGGGCCGAAGGAAGAAGTCCATGTACTGAACTCCGACCCAAGAGCCAGAGTTGGAGCAAGGGTCGGGCCCGACCCTAACACCTCCACAGGTTCCACCAGCACCGGCTCCAACTGTGCCGAAGCTGTTGGAGGAGGAACCACAGCAGGGGAGTGGACCATCGGCTCCGAAGCCAAATGGGCTGGAGCCGAAAAGAGCTTTTGGAACACCGGAGACTGGAAGAGTCGAAGGAGCACCCTGTCGATGTCCGAATCAGACATCTTGGATGATCTAGAGGATACCGATCGGGCCCGAACCGATTTCTCCATCGGCTCCAAAGGGCTTGGGGACCGGCTCCGAATAGACTCAACCACTATCGGCTCCGAGGGAGGTTTCAAGGAAATTTCCCTCGGTGCCGATAAGGACTTCGGCTCCGAGGGGGAAGAGTCTGAGCCGGTAATCCTTATCGGCTCCAATATCAGTGGAGCCGATGAGGGTGACCCGCCTCTTGATGCCCCAGACCTCGGCTCCGAAACCAGAGGGGTCGAGGCTGGAGGCATCGAGGCAGACCGTTCCGACCTCGGCTCCGAAGTCCGTGGAGCCGATGGAGAAGTCTGCTTAGCTTTTTTAGCGGTCGGTTCCGACTGACTGGTCGGAGCCGACGCTTTCTTCTTTTTAGAAGGAGATGGAGAGGAAGATAAAGCCTCCTCGAAGGAAGGCTTGATTAATCCCTTGAGGATTAATTTGTTTTTCCTCTCTTGGAGGACTCTAGAAGAGAACGTGTGGCACACACTACACGACTCTTGTAGGTGTTTAGCACCTAAGCAATAGACGCACGAGGAGTGGTCATCCGTTATGGACATTTTAAAACCACACCTCGTGCATTTCTTAAACCCGGAGGGTTTGTGTTCTTTAGACATAACTGCTATGCCAAAGAACCTATCTAAGAGAAAAAACACTAACTTTAGTTAAATCCAACAACTTTAACAAATATAACAACAAAATATATATATATATATATATATATATATTTTTTTTTACACTAAACAGTTAATAGACAAAAACGAGAGAGAGAGGGTCAAGACCCTCTAACTTAAACGGGTACTTGACCCAAGAAAGAAACACAAGCAGCAAAGTAACAGGGGAAGGCCCCTCTAACTAAAACGGGAAACCTTCCCTGACTAAAAAAATTATGAATTTACCAACAGAAATTCACCAAACACACTAATATAACAACAATAGCTGTTAAAACAGCTTTTGGGTTCAAAGTAAGGAAATTTGTGACAGGAAAAAGCCTAATAAATAGTACTTAGCCCAGCCAATGTTGAGACCACGTCTAAGCTTGTTAGCGGCAAACGAGATCTGGGGGATTAGTGGTGGTGCATCCTGGGATAAAGATAGCTCAGCCAATAAGAGGCCTCGCTCTATAGCATAAGTGTGCCGAGTCGGAGCCGAGGGATCGGCTCCGAACCCATCAGTACAGAATGTAGGCGGGATAGGATCACATAACATCACATTTTAGTCTATCTGCATGTCCCCCTTGGACAGTGTAATGTCTGACTGAGGAGAGATTTGAGAGGTGGTAAGCACAGGGGACAAAAATTATATACAAATGTTATGAGTACAAATAATATGTTTATACATATATTTCTTAGAGATGGACATTCAACATTACAATCATTTTCTTTGGAGATATCTTACAGTCTGTATTAGCCCTATGAGCAATTAGGCTTATTATATGTCATGATCTTAAATGTGAGTAATGCAAAATTCACTCAAACTGCAAAAAACAAGTTCAATGTATATTTAAAATCTTGTGTTCACAGGAGTCAAAAGTCAGAACAGGATCACTTTTTCACAGATGAGGATACACCTCATTATTCTTTCCTTTATGGCTACCATTTCAGTTCCCTTGAAGGTTTCCACAAGTTGGTTTACTTTATCATGAAATCTGTGATCTGTGATTATACTTGCATCATCCATCAATGGGTACACCCTGATGTTTTAATTTGGTCTACCCCTTTCTACATAGGATGCTTGGCTTTCAGTTCTACATCCATGGAAATGAATGGTAGGCTACCTTGATCTCTAAATTTAGATTTACAAATGGTTGTTTCAACAATCTTTTCTAGTGCCATTTCTTTTATAAATAGTGAAATAAAGCAAACTTGGTTTTCCTCACTGACTACCTGGATCAGGTACTCAAGCCACCATATTCCCTTGTTATTCCAAATCTTATCTTTTATGAGTGAGTTTCTTATGCAAAGGGTTGGACAACTACATAATCCCCATACTGAAATTTCAGAAATAATAATGTACAACTGATTTGGCGCTTGGTAAATGTGGGTTATACTTTGCTACCACTTCAGGTGTTTTTGTAGAGAAAAACTAAACTAATTTAAGCATCATGAAATTTCTGTCCCTAAGACAGAAGTCTCTAGTTTAGCTGAAACAGAGGGTGCATCCCAGGCCATAGTCACCAGACTGGCTATTGCAAAGGTTTGGGAGTATCACCCTAAATCTGGGATTATCATTCTAATATGTCTCACTGGTGTGGGGGGCACTTATACAAGAATCTTACATCCTTTCCCATTCTATATAAATTGTGGAGTGTTACATGATTTATCACTGCATACATTTCATCACATGCTGCAATGCTGTTGTTTTTGTTAGTGGTACATTTGGTTGAATTATATAATGGTTGAAGTTCACTATATCAACTGTTAGATAATGTCTGGGCTTTATACCTTTAATTCTTATTTTTATGACTCTAGAGTTAGTATATTTAATTTATGGGGGTGTGAGGACTGAGCCCCCATGTTGGGGTGGTGACATCCCTGTTCTGGGCCAGTAATCAAGGATCCTCAATCCACACCACTGACACCAGTGAGGGACATTCACTTGGAACAAAAATAGATACACAAGATACACGCAGTATTTCCAGATGCAACTCTCTACACCAAGCACAATTTCTCTTAAGAACACACACAGTCTTGGGGTTGGGTTTCCTTCTCTCTCTCTCCAGGTCCCAAATAAGGCTCTCCACTGACACAGCTGTAGAGTTGAGTTCTCAGCTGAACATTCCAAGTCAAGTCCCTCACCACCCTCTCTGTGAAACAAGTGCTCTGTGTCCCTGCTCCAAGTAGGTGACGCACATACACGCACTGAGATTTGATTTTGACACACACGCACACACACACGCACACACACACACACACACACACACACACACACACACACACACACACACACACACACACACACACACACACACACACACACACACACACACCTTGGAAAGGCTGGCACAGATTTACCAGGTATGCCCCATGCCCAGATTTAAGGTAGATACTGCCACCAGGACACTTCAAAGCCAGCTACTCTAAGGCTCTTACAATGATACCCAATTATACAGAGTAAAATTAATACTAATACAAATGGTAGTGTATGACCAATGCAGCAAGGCTTTCAGGCGTGGCCACAGTGTCACCAAATAAATATAAGTACTCTTAAACATTAAAATATTCTCTAAAAAGACCAGCCACAATGAAAAGTTTAAATATATTTAATAATAAATAATAAAAAACATAAAAATACTAAATATCTATTTACAATAAACACCAGAGTTTCAATCACAGGAAATATTAAAAATAACCCTGAAGGATAGCTTCACACAGATGCAGAAAAACGGTACTTAACTAATCTCACTATATTTTCCTAACTGATCTAAAGAATTACTGTTCTCTGGTTACAAGGGAAGATGAAGTGGGTTCATGGTCTTTCTCTGTCAGGTTTCACAAACAGACTGCCCTGATACTTCTGTCTCATCTAGTATTAAAATATCATTTCAGTGCTGGATTACAGAATGGCATCACAGCTGGTCATCTAACTCTGGTTCCCATACTACCCCCTTTACTAGAAACTGAACCAGAATCTAGCACATATATGTGTCACCACATACACATACATACATTCATACACACACACACACACACACACACACACACACACACACCTTTGCTAAGATGTGCTATAGCATCTTGAAGCTATAAAACTATAAGCTATAAGCTACAGAACACACAAAAAAGGTGGGGGTGTTGCTCTCCTCTACTCATCTTCCCTCTCCGTTACTCCCCTCACCAAACCTATTCCACAATTTAATAAGGCAGAACTAATTCCAACCCTACTTTGGATAAACAAGCATGAATCCATCTGTATTATTTCCCTTTATATCCCTCCTGAAGATAATGTCACAACACTTGAAGACATTCTCTCTTGGATTTCTACCAACATAACCAATGAGACCATCATCCTGGGTGATGTAAAAATCAACTGGGATACTATTCAATCTCCCACAAACCCTCTAAATATAAACCTCTACAACTTCTCTCAGCTCATCAACACTACAATTAGACCTTCCAAGGACTTCTCTACTGGAAGTACAAATGACTGGATTCTAGTATCTCATCCTCACTACTTTCCTGACAGTGGTACTCTCCCTGACCCACTCAGTGACCATTTCCCTACCTTTGCCCACCATCTGTATTCCCCCTTACAACTATTCCATACCTATATCACTACCCGGTGCCTAACAAACTTTAACCCCAACATATTCACAACTTTGCTTAAGGAAACAAACTGGAACCCTCTAAAAACTTTACCACTAGATAACGCTGTTACCTATTTCAATGCAACTTTCTTACACTTGCTATATTCCCTGGCCTCCCTGAAAACAAAATGAATTAAAAACAAATCCGTCCCATGGTTAACTAAAGACATCTTAGGCATTATGACTCTCCAAGACAAAGCTTGGAAATGCTACCAGAAAAACAAAACCACTACCACCCTTACTGAATACAAACGATTGCATAATAATGTAAAAAAACGCATTACTTCAGACCGGAAATCTTATTTTTCTACTCTACAAAAAAAAAAAAATCACAATACAAACCCCAAAAAATTCTGGGATGGAATCTCCTCTCTTCTTATTCCTGGTAAAAAAGAAAACCCCTGCCCTGACCCAAATGCTGCCGACATTGACCTAGCTACCCAGTTCATCTCTTTCTTTATTGATTCCATTGCCAAACTAACTACCTCCCAACTTCACTAACCATCCTACCGCCACAACCCAACAGTCACCAGCCTCTTCCTCCCCAGTACCTCTTCATTCTCTAGTACCTCCAAACCCCTTCCTTTCTCCATACAACCCACCTCCATCTACACTATTAAAATACTCCTACTAAAGATGAAACCAAGTTCCAATGCCCCAGACCAAATTCCCTCTTACTTCTTAAAGACATCTGCAGAAGTCATAGCCCTTCCCATCTGCATCCTGATAAACTGATCTATCACACAAGGTCAAGTACTCCTACCATGGAAAAAGGTCTTTATTATTCCACTTCACAAAGGTGGGAACAACAATAACATCCCTAATTTTCTACCAATTGCCATCCTATCCCTTATTTCCAAACTGCTAGAAAAATGCATTCACCTACAACTGTTACCCCCATCTCACTAATAACCAACTCCTAACTCCCACACAACATAGATTTAGGCCTGGCCACAGCACTACAACTGCTCTCCTTTCCTTCCTTGAAACTATTAACAAAGCCCGTGACTCCAGCCATATTGTGTCCACCCTCTTATTAGACCTATCTAAGGTGTTCAACACCATTTCTCACAACCTTCTCCTAAACAAACTCTCCAAACTGAACCTATCCCCACTACTATCAAATGGTTTACCAGTTATTTATCAGATAAGCAACAGGCAGTCAGATAGAAAAAAAAGCTTCCTCCCCTTTCCTCAATACTCCCACAGGAGTACCCCAGGGTTCCATTCTTGGGCCCTCAGTATTCAACATTTTCATAAATAACTTCTATCAGTCCATTCCTAACACTTATCTCATCCAATATGCTAATGACTCCATCATAATCTGTTCTGCCACCTCCCTCCCCATTTTAATAAAACTAACCGAAAATGCCTTCTCCTTAACCGAACAATGGATGTTAGACAACCACTTAGCACTCAATGCCACAAAAACTAAATTTATGTGATTTACACCTTCAAAAACAACCACCTTAGACAAAAACATATTTACCATTACCAGCCAGAACAATGCACCCCTTGAAATAGTATCCAGTGCAAAACTACTAGGAGTCATAATCGATGACTTGCTGAAGCATGATATCCATCTACAAGCAAATATAAATAAAACACATAAGAAACTTGGTATGCTCTATTGTCACAGTTGGTTTATCCCTCCCTCCATCAAACTAATACTCTCTATAACATACCTTATCCCATCCCTCTTATATGGAGCCCCACTCCTTACTAACCTACAATCCTCCCTCAAAGCAAAGCTCTCCTCCTGCTACAATAACATTTCAAAATTTGCAACAGGCCACTGATCTTCTACACACCACTGCACTGCCCTTCACAAACCTAACTGGCTAGAACTACCCAACTACCTCACCTATATTCAACTTACCCAAGCACACAAACTTAACTTTAGCCCTTCTCTCTGCCCCTCCCTTGCCAACACCTTTAAAATGCATCTGCCTAATAGATCCCTAAGATCTAACTCCCAAAATCTGACTGAACTACACAAACCCTCACATCCACCAGGCAATCCACCTTCTGTCCTTCTCCCTAGCTCGCCTGTGGAATTCTCTCCCTCCACCAATCCGTACCACTAGCAGCCTCTCCTCCTTACTCCACTCCCACCTTACATCCCAATGGGAATGCTCCTGTTCTCATCCTGCATAAAGTCCCACAACTTAAGCTACCCCCATGATCCAGCATATCTGCAAACTTCCCCCTGTGATTTCTTAACTCTGATAAGCATCTGTTGGAATCATTAGACTTTGTATATAAATATGATTGTAAAACACCTTTATAAGCATCTGTTACAATCAACAGATTTTGTATATAAATATGATTGTAAAACACATTTATTTTCTTTTTAAAGAATGCCTGCTTTTGCATTTTATTACCTGTATTACCGTACTATCTATTGTTATAACTTGCTTTCCAAGTAACTTGTATTTGTTTGTACATTTGACTGGAGCTTTTCTCCCCAGGACTCCATTGAAAATGGGCTCCTAGTGGCCCAATGGGCCATCCTGACAAACAAACTGCAAATAAATAAACTAAAACTATTTTAAAAACTTCCACCCTTCCAGAGTAGCAATTAGTTCACCCCTAAGGACAATACAGTAGGATTCCTAGTTCTGGTTTTCACAGACATTTCATCTCTGGCTGCAATTAGAACTGTAAGATACAATCTTTATGGCCTAAACCAGGTAAATTAATTTCAAACTATTTTTCAAAGTTAATTGGACTGAGATTAACCTCTTCTCTTCCAGTATCATCTGTTACAATGTATTCAACAGTTACAATACAGTCTGACATACATGTGTATTTCTTTTCTGTCCAGCAGGACCGACTGTTGGTACATTTTTAACACAACCAGCTTTACTAATACATTTTTCAACACAAGCATCTGTTCAAATCAGCTTGAAATACAAATGACATGTAATTCTTTACAAACCTCCAGCTACCTATGCTGGCATATGTTACACATCCACTGCCCTACTTCTCCAGGCATAGCTGGCAATACCTCACATCATCACAGGGAGTGTGAGGGACAAGCGCCCAGTGTAAAAGTTGGTTTTGTAATCACCAATGTAACATTACAGTTGTGTCAGTTTAACTTACCATAATAGTAGATGTTCGAAAGATCACTGCTGCAGTAGTCTTAGCGATGTGGATTATATCCTGACAAGAATATAATGGCTGGCCAGCTTCCAAAGCTTCAAGGCACTTTTCATGTGTACAAACTGCCAGGCAGCTTGAGCTTAGATGACTAAAAGATGAGTCTAGGCATGAAACCCTTCAGAGAATTCCTGCCAGAGGGAGGCTAAGCCCTGAAAGGACAATGCTAGGACCAACAAAAAATAAATGTCTACACATTGGCATAAAAAACACATCAAAAAGCAAGAAGGTTGAAGGCAGGAGTAGCTACTGCAGCAGTGACAATTTGCATATCTACTGTTATGGTAAGTTCAACTTATACATCTGTACTATGTTCTGCATATTGATCACTGATGCTGTAATCTTAGCCATATGGGTAGATTACCATGGCTAACTATATTTGTGAGGTGGAAGAAGAAGGGTCCTGGATTCCGTAAAGAATGGTCCTAGCAAAGCTTGATCTAGACCTTGAGAAGGAATAAAGTTTATAATGCCTTGTAAAAGTAGATACAGAGGACCACGTAGCAGCTTCTAGAATACTTCTAGAATCCAACCCTTTCCAAAAAGCCATAGATGAGCCCAAGGCAATAGTAGAGTGGGCCTTGACCATGCCTATGTCAAGGCCCACTCTACCAGAGCCTTGGCTTCATCTATGGCTTTCTGTGAGTAAAACAAAAGATAATATAGCCTTAAACAACCATTTGGAAATAGTCTGTTTTGACATAGGTCATCTCTTCTTACCTTCAGGAGAAATGAAAAATTGATCCAAAGATCTGAAAGATTTAGTTCAGTAAAGATAGCAAGTGTGTCATCTATGGACATCCAAGGTATGAAGCATCTTTTCTCCCTAATTTTTAGGTTCATTAAATAAAATAGGAAGATGTATAGTTTGGTTTAAAGTAAACCTGGATACCACTTTATGGATAAAAGGATTACTTCACAAACAAACTCTGCCACTGTGGAAAATTACAGAGTTAATTCACCACAAGTGCTTGCAACTCAGATGCTCTTCTGGCAGAGGTCTAAGCAATCAGTAAAACTGTCTTCCATGTTATGAATCTCAAGTTAGCTAGATTAGCTGGTTGTAATGGAGCTAGAGCTACTTACCTAACACAAAATTAACATCCCAAGGAGGTGCCACCAGTGTTCTTAGAGGCCTTTTATGTGAAACTCCCTTCAGGAACATTTTGACACTAGATTGCATTGAAGGAGGAGGATCCATGGGCAGGCATGCTGTTCAATGAGGAATAAGAAAGGCCATGGGGAGGCATGCTGTTCAATGAGGAATAAGAAAGGTCATAGGACAGTAACTCATACAAACATTCTAAAACCAGAGAACAATTAGCCCTGAATGGGTGCTAGTTATGTTGTTGGCATCAATTGAAAAACCTTTTCCATTTGTTAATATATGATTTTCTAGTAGCAGGATTTCTTTCATTCATTAGTACCTGCTGTATATCAAACATGTGCCTAAAAGGAATTAAGACCCTTTCATCCAGGCAGTCAATTGAAGATGATTGATGTCAGGGTATATCAAACACCACTCTTCTTGTGTAAGTAGATCCATTCTGTGAGGACGTATGTGGTTACTATTCCTGGCCATTTACAAAAGAAGGGAGAACTATGTCTACCTGGGCCAGAACAGAGCCACAACAATGATTTTGGGGGAGTCCCTCTGAATCTTCAGAAGTACCCTGGATATTAGTGGAAAGGGTGGAAAGGCATACAGGAACATTCCCATCCAAAGAAAAGGTATCTGTCTTCTAGGCCTTCTTGCATGAAGCCCTGGAACAGAATTTTGCTAGCTGATTGTCCAGAGAGGAGGCAAAGAAGTCTACAGGAGGAATTCTCCACAGACAGATCGGAAGACCCCCAGATATAGTTTTCATTCATGAGGGTCTGCCCTGGTCCTGCTCAGCTTGTCTGCCACACAGTTTTGCTCTGATAAACTGTAGGATGTCTGTACAGTGAGATTGAGCTGTAAAACTATATGCAAAACTAACAAGGTTAGTCTCCAAATAGGGTACGGCCTGGTTTTACCTTCCTTGCTGATGTACGACATGACTATGTTATTGCCTGTAATTACCTGAGGAGGTTCTGGAGACCAAAGATGGTTCAAGGAGATGAGTGCCTTGATCAGGGCAAGCATCTCCTTGACATTTATGTGCTTGTATCTGTCCTTGGTGTGTCACAACCCCTGCACTTTTATCATTCCAGAAACTGCCCCAAGCAAAGTCCAAATGGTCTGTGGTGACTGACTGCTTTGGAGCAGGGAGGGAGAAGGAGAGACCAGTATTTAAGGATACCTGTCATCTCCACTAACGGATTTCCTTTCTAACAACCCCCAGCACAGAGATCTGAAAAGATAAAGGGTGGTGATATTGGGACCAAACAGATTTCAGATACCACTGTGTCCTTCTCATGTGGACTCTTGCCAAAGGTATCATGAGACTAATAGATGCCATGAGACCTAAAATCCTGAGGTATTCCCTCACAGTGACACAAGTCTGACTGGAAAACCTTAAAAATAGATTCAGATAAATATCTATTTTTCATGTGTAAGAAAAGCTCTTTGAGCTGAGGTGTCTAGCTGACATCACAGGAATGCAATCCTGTATGAGGGAGTCAAAAAAGACTTTTGAATCCTTGAAATCCCACTTTGTGCAAGATATCTTTCACCTAAGAGAGGCAAATAGAGAGAGAGATTCTTAACACCATGATAAAGACACTGCAAAGATAAGCAAGTCATCTAAATATGGAAAATGTGGATACCCTGTAGCTGCAAAGAGGTATAATTGGAGATAGACACTTTGTGAACACTCTTGCAGCAGTGGATGGCCCAAAGGGTAAGGCAGAGAACTGATTATGTTATATGGACACAAAGAAACCTTACGAAAGATATGAAGTCTGGATGAAAATGTATGTGATGATGCACATCTTTCAAGTCCAATGATACCAAGCAACTTAAAAGAAGAGGGGATAACAGAATGTGAAGTGACAACATTTTGACACTATCAGAAACAGGTTTAGAAAAGAAAGATCCACTACTAATCTCCAACCATTTTCTTTGTTTTGGCACTAGGAACATCCTTGAATAAAACTCTTTGTCCACCTGAGAAGAAGGAGCTGGTTCTATCACTCTGTGGGACATTATGTGATGAAGAACAGGTGGAAATAAAAAAGTCTGATCTGGAGGATAAGGATTGATCCCTGGAAATAAGGAATTCCTTCCAATGCCATCTGTAACCTTGAAAAAATGATTTTCAGAACTGTAGAACAGTGTGTGTGCTGAGTCTTTAAGAAGCATTTCAAAGTGAGGCCATGTGCATATAAATAGAGAGCATGTGTGGCAGCAGTGCCATTTTGAGAGAACAGCCAGAGTGTTAACATGTATGAGTGCAGTAGTCAGTCTGTTTATAAGTTTATTTAAGTTTAAGTTACTAAGCCTCAATCCTGATGTGTTTGTGTATAATACAGCTGCTAGAACCAAACCCACAACTGTTTGTCTGTTTTATCCTAACTAGATAAGCGATATGGTGTCAGAATTGGAATTGAGAGTGCAACTTTTTCAAGCCATGATGTGCAGAGTTAACGGTAAAGGTACACTGAGCAGGTTGGGTGATTCATTGCTCAAACAATTAAAAAAAAAAAGGCCAGAAACTAACTTTAGGTAACCAAAACTTGCATAAATTATTTATTTTATAAAGAAAATGATACGAAGCATTCACAAAGCACAAAACACATTATTAATCAAATGAGTAGCAAAAAACGCATTATTAATCAAACAAAGGGCACAAAACACTTTACTGATCAAACAAAATCTTCGAGACTAGAATATTTGCTAGAATTATCAGAAATACTTATGTGGGTGCTCAGAGTTACTTCTGATTTGCATAACGAGCATGTTAAAAGTAAAACGAGCATGTTTAAAGAAAACGAGCAGAAGAAAAGTATAATAAGCATGATAAGAGGTCAAATGAGCATAACAAAAGCAATAAAAGGGCAAAATAGGCAAAAAAGCAAGGCAATCGCACGTTTTTTAGTAAACGACCATGTTTTGATATAAGCTATTTTGCATTGACTAAAGCTATTCAAAGTATAACTAGACTTGTTCGAAGTACTTCAGAGTATGCAAACTGTATGCAGTGTGTGCTTTATTACAGTACAATTATTTCAAAGAGTTTACTGTGTGCAAAGTACAATTATTTTGCAAAGTGCAGTCAGAATACAGTCACTTTGAAATATTTCTTGTGCTGTGTACATTTTATTTGCAGAATGCAATAATTTCAAAGTGTTTATCATACTGTACAGAGTTACTGCACAAAGTACAGCCATTTCAAGAAGTTTTTTGTGCTGTGTACAGTTCATTCGCAAAGTGCAGTCATTTCAAAGTGTTTCTTACGCTGATAAGGAGTGGTTTCGCAAAGTATATTGGTTCCAAAGTGTTCTTCTGCTATGGAGACTTATTTCACAAAGAACAATTATTTTGAAGAGTCTTTTGTGCTATTGGGCATAGTTACAAGTTTTGGCATACATTTCTGGCATATATGTGTGTTTGTGTATTCGTACATAAATCCAAGGGTCTTTATTACTGTGTGTTGATATGGCAGAGGCATTTCACAGACCCAGTCTACTTGTGTTTGATCATTATATTGCAGAGAATTGGAAAGTATTTGAGCAGGAATACAATATTTTCATACAAGCAGCTTTTTCTGATAAAGATGCATGGACGAGGGCATTTATTTTACTTAACTTAGTATGGTCAGAAGTCACTGAAAGACAGCATTCATTTGTGTATGCAAAAGCAGTATATGCAGGAGAAGGGCAGAACTGCCATATTGTTGTACAAGCTGAAATAAGGGAGGACCCAGAGTGCTTGAAACGTAAATTTAGAGAAATGGGTAGCCCCCAGACAAATGTTACATTGAAGAGGCACCTATTTTATACAAGAGACCAAAAGCCAGGAGAATCTTTTGCAGCTTATATTACTGACTTGAGAAAGAAGGCTAAAACTTGCAGGTTTGGTGATTTGAAAGCTGAGATGATAAAAGACATGCCTGTGTGTGGTATTAATAATGCTGCACTGAGAAAGATTTTGCTTCTAAATAGTGATTTAACGTTGAGCAAAGCTATAGAGATTTGTCAGATACATGAGCTTACAGAAAGGCACACAAATATGCTTGCAAGTGATAAGAGCATTATTTCAGCAGCCTCTAGAGCAAGCATAGATAGCATGCAGCACGTGGCTAACAGAAACAGGCCTAAGCACATGGCAGCTGTAGCCTCTGAAGGATTTCCAGGGAGAGCCTGTACCTTTCCAGCAAATTCTAAGACTAGCTCAGTAAAACGGACATGCTCAGTACAGCACAAGGGTGAGTCAGCAAAACCAAAGTCAAGACTCACTGTTAACAGTCGTAATTGTGGTGTCAATCATGAGTCAAAAAGAAAGAAATGCTTAGCATTTGGTCAGCAATGCCACGAGTGTAAAAAATGGAACCACTTTCAAAAGTTTTGTAAATCAAGCAAGCCTCCTTCATTTATTAAGAAAGGTCATTCAAAAAAGCAAGCTGATCATGTACAAAGCTGTAATTCAACTTTCTCTGCAGATGGTGTATCAGTGGTTGGTGAAACGGTTAATGCAGTATATTTGTTGGCAAATAACTAAGTGTTTTGTACTGTCCTGATCAATGGTAAAACAACGGACCTCAAAGTAAACATTAGTTCAAAGTGCAATGTTACATCAGCAGAAATATTTGCTAGAGTAAGAACTGGTGAACAACTTCATTTGGTCAATTGTGCAAAGCTTGCTGCTTATGGAGGTGAAAAGATTCATACCAAAGACTCAGTAGTGTTTTCATGCTATTCAGATGGGAACAGTTATAGCTTGCAATTTTATGTAGTATTAAGACTTGTGCATTCATTATTAGGTCTCAGAGACAGTTTAAGAATGAAACTGCTTTCTTTTACCAAATAAGGCCATCATGTAAGCACATGTCCTAGTTCCAGTTTCACCAATGCTATTTTCTCAGAGCATGCTGATATTTTCGAAGACAAGCTAGGCAAACTTCCAGTTGTATAGTCCATGAAATTAGACCCAGAGGTTAGTCCAGTGGTCAGACCAATGAGAAAAGTTCAGATAGCTATGCAGGACAAAATCAAGGTCCAGTTAGACAAAAAGGTATGATTTGTCCAGTCACAGAACCAACTGAATGGGTATCTTCCATGGTAGTTGCTCATATAAGAAAACCTCAGATGAAATCAGAATATGTATTGATCCAAGAGACTTAAAGCACTGAAGAGGCCCCACCATCCTATGCGTATAGTTGAGGAGGTTGCTACCCTCATGCCAAATGCCACTGTTTTTCCTGTCTTAGTTCATTTTATCAAGTAATGCTTGATTGCAAATCTTCACTACCGACTACATTCAGTACCCCATTTAGTAGACACAGATTTCTCAGAATGCCTTTTAGAATAAATTCTGCCGGTGACGTCTTTCAGGGTACAATGGAGCAATTTTTATCAGGTTATCCGTGAGCCATAATAGTACATGATTTACTTGTTGGAGGCAATGGCGAAGCAGAACATGACAGAAACCTCAGGAAAGATCTGGACAGAGTGTGTGAAGTGAACCTAAAGCTCAATCCTCTGAAATGTAAATTCAGGCTACCAGAAGTTACTTATATAGGTCATTTATGTACCAGTACAGGCTTACAACCAGATCCTTCCAAACAAACAGTCATTCTTGAGATGCCAGCTCCAATGTCCAAGCCTTATAGTGTTTCCTTGGTATGGTTAATTATTTGGGCAAGTTTATACCAGACTTCAGTGAATTATGAGCACCTTTAAGAGAGCTGACATGCAAAAATGTTGCCTGGTCATGGCTGCAACAACAAGAGACAGCATTTGATGACCCTAAACAGAAAAATGTCAGTCCACCTATGTTGAGATAATATGATGTCCACAAACCAGTAATTCTTTCCTGTGATGCTTCAAAGGTCAGTCTTGGTGCAGTTATTCTTCAAGAGGGCAGACCAGTAGCCCATGCATCTAAAACTCTTACCCAAACTGAGATGCAATATGCTCAAACTGAGAAGGAACTTTTGGCAATTGTGTTCGTATGTTCAAAATTCCATGATTATATTCATGGTCATGCTATCCAAATCAAGACTGATCATCAGCCCTTAGTCACTATTTTAAAGAAGCCTATGCATATAGCTCCAGCGAGACTACAAAGAAATGATGCTCAGATTACAAAAGTACAACTTCAAAATGGTCTATATAAAAGGCAAACTTCTTTATCTGGCTGATACCTTATCCAGATCACCCAGAAGTACCACAGAAAAGCTTGATGCAGAGAATTTTGACTTCGATGTCATGGAGGTGCATAATATTTCTATTACAAGACTTGATGAGCTAAGAGATCATATAAAGAATGATCCCGTTTTGCCAAAGCTCAACCACTTCATCAATGCTGGATGGCCTTCAAAGCAATCTCGTGTACTAGTAGAAGTGCAACCCTATTTTCCTTACAAAGATGAGATGTTGATGGAAGAAGGTATCATTTTCAAAGATCCTAAAGTTGTCATTCATACTTCCTTACAACATCAGTACATTCAGATTTTCATCATAGCCACCCAGGTTCTGAAGCTACTGAAAGAAGGGTGAGAGGACTAGTATTTTGGCCTTCTCTATCAAAATACACTGATAAAGTGCATTCATCTTGTTCAGTATGAAATAGTACTAAACCACATTTACAAAATAGCCACTTCAGCCAAGCCAGATTCCTGAACTACCTTGGTCAACAGTAGGCACTCACATATTTGAGTGGAACAATCAGAATTACTTAGGGTTGGCAGACTCTTATTCAAAAGGTTTGAGATCGATCTGCTACCTAACCTAACCTAACGTGCAGAACTGTTATTACTAAGTTTAAACGGCACTTCTCATTCCACAGTAGTCCAGACAAAGTTATTTCTGACAATGGTACCCAGTTTACCAGTCAGTTATTTCAGAAATTTGAAAAAGAGTGGGACTTTATCCATATTACTAGCAGTTTGGAATATCTCCAGTCAAATGGCCTGGCTGAACATGCGTACAAAGTGCAAAGTAATTAAGAGAAGTCAAAGTGAGACAATATCGATATCTTCTTGAATTTGCTTAATCTCAGAAATGTACCCTGTGACAATTTACTTGGCTTGCTTGCTCAGAGACTTCTATCTAGGTAAACCAGAAGAACCTTGCCTATCAGTTCCAGTTTGTTGGTGCCTAATGCTAAAAACACCAGAGCATTCAGAGCCCAACTATGCAAAAGCATTCCTTTCAGAAGTCTAGTTATGATAAAAAGAGCAGATTTCTTCAACCATTAAAAGAAGGAGAGATAGTGAGGATGCAAACGGTGAAAGGTTTTGATTAAATTGGTCAAGTGATAGGTATATGTGCCAAGATCCTACTTAGTGGAATCTGAGGGTATAGAATACTGAAGAAATCAGAGACATCTTCTTTCGGTGACTGAATCAATATTGCAGTATCATACCTGTGATACAGACTCTAGATCTCAGAGCAACCCAGACGATGTTCCTGTTGACGGACATGTCTCAGTACCTATTCCCATTCCTGATGATGCCCCAGATGTCCCTGAAGTTGAACATTCATTAAAGACAGTCCCTGTTGCTAAACCCAGTTCTCATTTTTATCTCACATGATCAGGTCATATTTCTAGACCTAATGTAAAATCCACAGCAACCTGGACATGGTTGTTACAATTGCATGTCAATGAATGTTGTCATTTTCAGTGTATGACTTATTTCTCAAAGAGAGAGGATGTAGAACAGTGTGTGTGCTGTGTCTTTAAGAAGCATTTCAAAGTAAGGGCACGTGCATATAAATAGACAGCACGTGCAGGCAGCAGTGCCATTTTGAGAGAACAGCCAGAGTGTTACCATGTATGAGTGCAGTAGTCAGTCTGTTTATAAGTTTATTTAAGTTACTAAGCCTCAATTGTGATGTGTTTGTATATAGTAAAGCTGCTTGATCCAAACCCACTACTGCTCATCTGTTTTATCTTGACCGGACGAGCAACAAGAACTCAATTGTTTGAAACAATCTGTTGCCAAATAGAAAAATACAGATTCAGACTTTCAAGAAGTGAAATTGAGCCAGAGTGAAAGGAGGTCAAAAAGTCTCTTGAATAGTCAGATTTGTCAGACTTGAACTGTCCTTGGTTTTGGGACATCTGTGATTTCTTTTTGGACCTTTTGTGTTCAGGCTGTTTATTCTGTTTTTTTTTTCTTGCTAAAATTGGATGAGGAGAAAGAAAATCCCTTTGACAATTTGGAAAAGGAGGGGTGAATAATCTTTAAGATTCCCTGGATCAGCTTGGCGCTTTCATCACACACTTGATCACCTGTGCTTTAGAGGGGCCAAACACTAAATCTCTATCCAAGGGAGAATTTAAAATGTTATATTTTACATAATCTGGGAGGTTCTGAGAATGCAGCCAAGCAAACCATCTTAAAATAGTACCTGTGGCCAGATCTCTGAAAGAAGTATGAACAGAGTCATATACACACTACAAACAATGAGTAGTGACCTATGAAATAGAAGAAACTAAGTTATTTAAAGATGAAACTCTAGAAAAAGACAGTCCTCGCACTTTCACAGTTTGTCAGAACAAACTTTAACATATGAGCCTGATAATTCAAAATTCTGAAAAACAAAGTTGCTGAAGAATACACTTTTTTTTCTATATGTATCAATAGTTTTCCTACCCTTATTAGAAAGGGTAAGGTTGGAATTAACGAAGTGCTTAGCAGCAGTGAAATCAACTAAGGCTATAGTTGCTGAGTCAGGTTTGGGAATAGTGTATAAAAAAAAATTAAACGACCAAGGAACTTAATACATCCTATCTGCCTTTTAATGGACAGCTGACTGACTATCAATAAAATTGCAGGCAGTAAGAAACATATCCTGTAAAGCAAAAAAGACAAGAGGAATAGGCGTAGGTTCTGGAGAATCCTTCTGTAACAACTCAAAGTATTTTCTGAGGGACTAAGAAACCTCAGTGTTCTCCCACTGATAACACCGGGGCATGCTAGCAATAGTCTCAGAGAAAGAGAAACCCCAGAAGGAGAATCAGAAATTGAGTTATCTTCTCAGTCTGAATCAGAAATCCAAGGACAAAACTCTGAATCCATCCCTGCATCTTCCTGTTCAGATTCAGAATATTTTATTTCCTCAAGAAAAGACAAATCCTTCTTTTATTAGAAACTACTGTACAAGAAGGCTCAATTAATCCCTGTGCCAGTCCCAGTAAACTACTCCTATCCAAAGAAATTTGAGGAAGGGTAGATACATGCTTGGCTTTCTGATTCTATTTGACATGAAAAATGGGGCCAGCCATGTTACTAATGGCAGCAGCTGCTTCCTCAAGGATTGTCACAACATTTTCATACAACAGGGAAACATTCCCTGTTCCATCCCTCACGACTGATAAGAATGTCTTTTCCTTGTCCACTGAGGAGAGAAAAGCCACAGAGGATATGGCTAACCCCAAGCCCATAGTGGATGTAGATGTTACACCAGAGGAATCCAGGATAAAAGTAGTCACCCACTTGCAGCTGAAGCAAACTGCTAGCCTGCTGTTTAACGGTTTCTTTTTGTGGCTGAAAAAAGTACCAACCATGCGACTGGTAGTCCGTTCCATGCTCTATCCAAAAAATGGTGCCTCTTTCCTGTGGAAGATAAGCAGCAAATGCCAGTAAAACTAACAGTCCACAAAAAATATTTTTTGACAGAAAAAAACACAGTAAAAAGCCTTTTAAAACACTATGGCAGCCCCCACAATGGAAAAATAAACAATTTATTCACAGAAAATATGTTTTCAGTTAGTTTACACTACTTTTAACAAGCAGACCATTAATCTTCAAAAGCCTCAGAGGAGCATACTCTGACATGGTAAAACTCTGAAGGGCTTCATGTCTAAACTTGTCTTTTAGTCAGTTTACTCAAGCTGCTTGATAGTTTGGATATGTGGAAAGTCCCCCAAAGGTTTGGAAGTTGGTTGGCCATTATATCCTTGGCAGGATACAACCCATATAGCTAAGGCTACTGCAGCAGTGATCAATATGAAGAACATTTATTGTTTTACATTTGCAACTTCTTGATTTTAGTTGTGATCAATGATAATTGCTAATGAGTTTGTTTGTTGTTTTGTGTTTCAATCACACTCACTGGTAATTATTCATTATAAACTTAAATTGTTTTATATGTTTAGTGATCTTTCTCAATCTTTCATTACCTGGTGGCATAGAAAGGTGAAAGAGTGACCAAGTAGGAAGAGGAAAACATTTTAATTAGTTACTCTGCCAATGAATGAAAGGTTAGGATTCCACCAACAGTGAAACCATAAAAATGTTGTCCCACACAATGCAAATATAAATCTACCTACTGCAGTGTTCAGATCTCAATGCAACCACAGCTCTAAATATTTGGGCACAGATTTGTACATGGGAAGGCTAAAGTTCTTTTAATATTTGTGCTATGAAGGAAAGGATGATGAGGAAACATTTCAGTTTGACAGCACTTGCTTTCAAGCTTGTAGCCTTGGCAAACCATGTGATGATTTTTAAGGAATGTATCTGAATCTCATACTGGATCCTATGTCAAAACAATACTATTTTTGGTAAAACTCAGTACAACAGTAATTACCCCCATAAAGTTCTTACCATGATGTCTGAGAAGATTCAGCCAGAATTCTAGGTAGTGTCTCAACTGTAAAGAGGCACAGAGTGGGGGATAGAATAACTCCTATCTTGCACCTCTAAGCATTGGAAATGGTGGGGAAACACTAGGGTTTATGGACACTAAAGCCATGGTGGGAGGCATATTGGGTTTTGACTGCCTTTAAAATTCTGAGAGGAATAGTACAGTTGTGCAAGTGAATGTACCATAACAGTAGATGATCATTTGCAGCACCACTCCTTGGGCTCATCACATGTGGCACCTTATCTGGATTATGTGGTATCCATTTCTTGCCATAGATCAGATCCTGCTCCAGCACCACAAACCAACAAAGTTAACACCAGCAACAGTTACTCTGTGGCAGCATGACCCCATCACTGGAAGATGTGATCTCTGATTCCCTAGAATCACATAGAATGTATAACCACTTTGTTTACTTACTGCAATCCTACCCCTACATTATAGTGTTGCAGTCACCTGTCTTTATGTCCCCTCACCTGTCTAAGTGTTGACTACCATACTGTCCCCAGTCCCTAACTTGTGTAGATATGGTGATGTCTGATGTACAGAATGACCAGTTAATGCACTACTCTGCAAGTTTGAGTTTAATAACACATATATCATTTTATTTTGGGTTGTATGAATATTTATGGCCAATAATTGCAGACTAGATTCTGCCTCTTTGCCATTGCTGAAATGTATTGCACCTACCAATGCCCTTGGCTGTGGTTCTGTTGTTGCAGGTTCTTCCTCTGAGTCTCCAACCTGCCTTTATGGTGCTGCTGTGATTTAGAGGGCAGGAGCCACCACAGTATACATGTGCTGGTTCCTCTGTGCAATACCATACTGTAGACCATGGCATACACAACAAGTATATTGTGCATGTGTTTACTACATTGAAGTGCTCCTCCTGAGATGCCTAACTGTTTGAAGTATCTCTTCAGTCATCTGAATACCTACTTCAATAGGTTTTGGCTGTCTGAATGAGCTGTATTATTAGGCCACTGTGTGCATGATCTGTGGGTTGTATGTAAGAATCATTAACCAGGGCTCTAGGGCAAATCCAGCATTGCTTGCAACCCCCAGCATATTATATGTGGCTTGCTCCTGTATGTATGGCATCTGTGCATATAGGTCTGTCTGATACTTGTGTGAACTTTCTAGCCGGACATTCCTGTGGGAAGTCCTTTTTCAGAAACCACTGGTATACACTGGACATGTGACAAATGTTCATAGGTCCAGAGGTGTGTACTAGGCTAATGGCCCTGGAGCCTTTACAAGCCTAGTCCATAGAAGTGCCTGGCATTGTGGCACCCGATGTTAGTTCCCAGTGCCTCTATCAGGTGGTTCCCGAGGTGAACTTTCTATTATCCATCCACTCATCAAGATTTCTCTTGAAGAGGGTCAGCGTGGTGCTCTGTTTGACATGTATTGGAAGTCTATTCCAGTGCATGGGCAGTCTCTGTGTGAGGAACCTGTCCCTCCAGCATGTTCTGTTGATTGTGGTAATGAGGTTGAGGTCTCTGGAGCATGTGGTGCGGAGGAATTGGGAATTTCTTTATATCTAGCATTTCTAACAGAGCTGGGTCAGACATGGCTTTGTAAGTCAAGCAGAGATCACCTCTAAGTTGGTGATATGAGATAGGGAATAGCTGGAGTATTTTGAGTCTGTCCGTGTAGGACATGTGTTTAATGCCTATGATCCTCTTAGTGTGGTGCATCTGTGGCCTCTCCAGCTGCTGCAGGTGGCTAGTGAGGTACATGCCAAATGGGCATGATACTCGATGATTGGTCTAATGAGGGAAGAGTAGACAGAGATGATGATGACTTCTTTCTTCCTGGATGCAAAACCCTTGGCAATGAGATGTGCCACATAGAAAGACTTTCTGACCACAGTGGCAATGTGGTGGTTGAAGGAGAGGTTGCTGTCAACCTGCATCCCCAGATCTCTTATAATGCCCTCAGTGTTCAGTGGGCTCCCATCGATGTGGTAATTAGTGGAAACTGAGTTTTTACCAAAGGGGATGATAATGCATTTTTTGGCGTTAAGCTTAAGACCATGGTTTCGACACCAGTCATTGGTCTCAGTGAAGCCTTTCTGTAGGATGTCTGCATCACTTGGGGAGTTAATAATGGTTCCCAGCTTGCAGTAATCTGTGAACTTGGTTAGGCAGAATCCTTTTGTGTTGGCCTGGACGTCTGAGAAGTATATGCTGAACAGGAGAGGACCCAGGACCAATTCCTGTGGTACTTCACTTGTGGCAGGTCGACAGTCTGACTTAGAGTCCGTTCCTTTCACATTGTGTGTTCTGTGAGCCAATTTGCAACCCACCTAGTGATATAGGGGTTGATGCCTAGTTTGGTGAGTTTATCAATAATTCCTGTATGAGGAATGGTATCAAAGGCCTTGGCCACATCAAGGTAGGCTGTATGCACTGCCTTACCTTCATCTACAGCCCTGGTAACTTACTCAAAGAAGTCAACCAGGTTGAGCAGGCATGTTCTCCCTTTCAAAAAGCCAAATTACATGGGGTCTAGAGTTTGGAGATTTCCTACAGCTTTATTAATCAGGTCCATGATGGTGCGCTACATAGCTTTACATATCAGACTCATCAGGCTAATGAGGCAATAATTCCCAGGGTCTGTAGTCACTCCCTCTTTATGGAGAGGGATGACTGTAGCAGTACACCAGTCTATAAGGACAAAGTCTGAGGTGAGGATGTGACTGAACAGGGCACACAGATGTGGTGCCAGTTCATTTTGTAGTTCATGTAGAACATAGCCAGGGATATTATAGAGTCCCATGGAAGCTGTATTCTTGGCCTTGGTCAATGCAGCTTTAACCTCTACTGCAGTAATGCTGGGTGCCTGGCATTCTTCTGGCATTGTGACTGGTCCTTTAGTGAGGGGAGAGAGGGGTAAAGTTGGCACTGAATCTGTCGGCCAGTATGCTGGCAATATCTATTGGCTGAGTATAGCAGGTACCATTGTGCAGTATTTCAGAGCAAATCTGGGTATTGCCGTGGAAGTTCTTGATATAGCTATAGAAGGCTTTATGACTGCTTTTAGTGTCTGCTGCAATTCTGCCTTCATAGCTGGCTTTAGAGGATTTGATGAGGGATCTCAACCTTTTAGTTGAGGCTAATAAGTGAGTTTTTCCAGTCTTGGGACTTCACCTTTTTCTGCAACAGTTTCTTCCTTCTTTTGTAGAGTTTATTAATGGCAGGGGACCACCAGATTGGCCTTCTTTTTTTGGCAGGAGAGCGTCTTAGTTCTGTTGCGTATGGCTAGTTCCATGCATTTGTATACATGTTCGTACAGTGCATTGGTGTATGATTTGGCAGTCATGCAGCTATTTCCCATTGGCAAGGATGCCATGAAGTTACCACCTCTGTTTTTAGGAGTCGAAAGTCAGCTTTGGAGAAGTTTTTCAAAATGGTTACCTTTATGGGGGGCTTTTTGTGAGATGTGGATTTCCATTGTGATTAGTTTATGGTTGGATCTGACCAGGGAGGGATTGACTATTGGTGTAGAGCAATGGTCGCCCATGTTAGTTACAACCAGGTCAAGGATACTGCTTCCTCTAGTGGGGGTCAGAATGATCTGGTCCAGGGCATTGGAATTGATGAATTCCAGGAACCGTTGTGCCAGTGTATTGGTGCTTGAGTAGTTTTCCCAGTTGATGGAGGAGTAGCTGAAGTCTCCTAGTAACAGAGTGTTGGTTTGGACCATGATAGATTGCAGGGTGCTTAGGAACATGGAGTGAGAGTCCAGGGACATGGTGGGGGACCTATAGCAGGCTATGACCTAATGTTAGTTGTACCTGAAGAATCTCAGATGCATTATGCTGGGCTACTAGTCTGGAGGTGTGCATATCCTTTATGAATATGGAGACACCACTGCCTTTGGGACTTCGGTCCATGTTTCAGGGCTGAAAGGTGTGGAATGAGTTATAGCCTGGTAGCGTAGTGGTGCTTTCTGCGGCTTTAAACCAGGTCTCCATTACAGCACAAATGTCGATGTTCTCCATTTTGAGGAGTACTTTAAGCGAGTGCATCTTGAGATTTAGACTTCCAGCATTGAGCAGCATGACCCTCAGATTGCATTTATTTATAGCTGTTATGGTGGTAATTTGGTCTTTGTGACACCACCTAAATAAGGCACTATAGAGGTGGCAAGAGCCTTAGCTAGTACCCGGAAACCCAGGGGTGACAGATGCAGGCCATCTCTGGCAAAGCATCGAGGTCTGTCAATCATGTCATCTCAAGCAGACAGATAATGGATCCCTTAGAATGACACCAGAAACTTAGACAATTGTTGAAGTCAATCATTTTTTTTGTTTGTAGTGTGGTATCATTCTGGGTGATGGCAGGATACTGCTCAGGGCTAGTGTCATACCTGCCTGGGCCACATAATCCAAGAGCTCAACCATATCTCTTTTCATGTAGTCCAGGGAGGTGTGTTTCAGGTCATTCACACCCACATGGACAATGACAGAGTCATACTTGTACTTCTTGTGCAGTGACCTGAGTGCGTGTGTTATTTGTCGGATTCTGGGCACCTGATAGACAGCTGTGTGTTACCTTCTCCTTATTCAACCTAGTGAGTGGGACATCTGTGTGCCTCACTATTGAGTCACCTATGATTAGTGTATTGGGCAAGGTGCTTAGCCTTAGGGACTTAGGTTGAGGGGCACACTGGGGAGGTGAGCTATATGTCCTGTAGTTTGTGCTGTGTTGTGGTGGTCTAGTGCATTTTTGCCTTGGAGGTCTCTGCATACCTCTCAGCCTGGAAACATCAAAAATCTGGACAAGGGCCTTGAAAAATAGGTACAAATCTGTATGCTGATTAACATCTAATTTGCATACATAATTATGTAACCCCACCCACTGCAATGGAATTGTGGGATGCCACCTTTTAAACACAAACTGAAGAACAGACAACCAAAATATGGCACCAGAGTCCCCCTGCAGCCATTTCAATGGTCCACTACCTGGCTATTTCGCCCCATTTACCATAAACACTAATGTGTGCATACTGTTTCACTTCTACAATGATTATTTGGATTTTATTTTTACATTTGGCAGCACATCAATGCACAAACACTAACAGACATCTGATAAAACAATACAGTTCACACTGATATATACAATGTGAAAGGGCACTACAGGATGTCCTCTTTTCTTTAGCAAGCAGTTTCTCTTCTCTGTGGACTTTCCTAAACTGCTGTCAGATGCAAATTATTTACTTCTGATAATGCAGCATCCTAGCATAGTTTTTCATCCTGAAAATACTTCTAGAAGACCCTAAAAGAGAAGTAATGTTTGAGAGATAACACAGAAAAGTTAAGCGGCAGTTTAAATGCAAGAAGAAAGATGAGTATGACTTGGTTTGACAAACTATCAGGCACAGTAGAAAAAAATGGATGTTTTTCTTTTAAAATTTTAAATTCTTGCTGTGTTGCTACATTTCTGCTTTATTGCATAACTCAAAGACTGCAGAGCATCTGTCTTACAGTTATGCAAGTCTTAAACCATCCTACCAAACTGTGTATCAGAAAAAGCTGGATTTTATCTTATTTCATCCATTTGGTAATTGATTGAGGCTCATGAGACGCAGCTTCCTAATTTCAACGAAGACTAATTTATGACAAGGAAATTATTTGTTTAGTCATATAATAATCACATTTAAGCAGCAAGTAGATACCAGACTTTAAGCTGCTACATGCTATACATTCAAATTGTGACCTCTAATCTTTACCAGTGCATTACAGAAACAGTGAAAAATGAAGATAGTTTTAAAGAAGACAGTTGCTTCTAAGAATTACACACAAACTGTGCACAAAATTCTAGGTTTCACTTCCAAAATTTAAATAAACCCTGTAGGTGTCTAAACCTTACCTGAGAGATGTGTATTCCTTTGATCTACATTAGCAGTGAAACAGACAGTGTTACTTGCATTACTACTGTATTGTTTTTGAGTGTGACCTTACTGTGCTACACTGAGCTAGGCTGGGAGAAATGGGCTGACAACATATAACTAAACAATGTATTTAAAATGGGCACTGAAAACTGTACATAAACAAAAGGTCTTGGTGTAAAGTGAGTGAGAGAGGCATTTCTAGACAATGGAAGCATGCGCTTTGTCTCACTATCCATCAAAACACAAAATAATCATCTGGAAGCATGGAGAAACTGTGCAGGCTACCTTTATATTGTAGCAGAGTCTAAGACTTTGTCATAGCCTTCTTTAAACAGAAAAAGATTTTAAGCATCTCCGCTATACAAATAATACCATGACTCTTCTCAACATCCTTCCAAAAAGCATAAATGAATCTCTACAGTATGAGTATAGTATGTCTTCCTAATCAGTTTACTTAAAAAAAAAAAAAAAAAAAAAAAGTTGACCTCCTCTAGTGCTCACGATGACACTGACACACACACACACACACACACACACACACACACACACACACACACACACACACACACACACACCTGTTCCTACTTCCCAGCAGTGAAAATAAAATGGCAAAGTCCCTGCAATGAAAACGGCAAAGGTCCCAACGTTATCTACTTTACAGCAGTGAAATCGGCAGCAACAAATCCCTCTGTTTCACGGCAGCAAAGCCAACAACAAGTCCCTCTCTCGGCAGAGTCCCTCTGTTGCATTCAAAAAGCAAAGTCCCTCCGTTTCTGAAACAGCTTTTCTGTTGCATTCAAAAAGCAAAGTCTTTCCATTTCCGAAACGGCTTTTCAAATTCTCGGCAGCACTTCTCGCCAGCCAGAAATGATGATGTGAGCTCCTTTAGCTCAATTCCGACTGGCTGGTAGTGCTGACGTCATTGCGCACGTGATGATGTCAGCTCCGACGGCGGGAAAATTAAAAAAATAAATTAAAAAATTTAAAAAATCTAACATGAAGGGGTGCCACTTGGGAATCATGGCACCCCTTCATTTGGACCCCAAAACTCGGTAAAAAACGAGTAATTCGGGAAGGTTGGGAGGTCTGGGTCTCTGCTGTTTGGGTAAATTACTACTGAGAGCCTGCACGAAGGTGAGTGTGTGGTCTGTTTTTTTATGTTAGAGCTATGATAGTGGGTGTTCTGGAGGGCTATGTGTTCCATGTGGTGTGGTGCAGGTGTTGATCTTCTCTTGACCAGCTAGTCCGGTCTTAGCTGGAGAGTGCATAGCTTCCAATTTCTTGATACAAGTGCAACTCTCACATGTCTGAGTGTTGGGAAGTTGGAGGAGAGGGTTGTCTGTGTACATGAGGCAGTTGCTGCACTGCCTCAGAATGCCCAAGTGGACCCGGTTAATAGGAGAAAGCACAGGGAACTGCCCTTTAATCCTGCCAGGTACTGGAGCTATTTCCATGAAGAATGACTAGTGCTGATGGCACTTAGGTGTGCTACAATAGTTGCTACAAAAACCTGTTGAAGTGCAAAGTGATTAGGCTATTTGAAGTGCAAGAAAGAAAGAACTAGCAAGATCTAAGGAAAAAACTGAAGAGCAGACTTTCTGGCACCAGTAATAGTTTGCCTCAGCTCAACACCATAGTGCAGAGCTTAAGCAAGTGCAAGCCCACGCAAATGCGGGCCTTTTAAACCAGAAAGTTGAAAGAGATGGAAAAACTGCCCAAATGGCCAATAAACTACAATTTCTGGGCCACAAACCACTCCTCTTGTGGTAGATAGGCTACCTAGTGCTTACCACTCCCACTGATAAGCTAAAAGGCTTCCCTCCAGCACAGAAAGGCATGGGGAGCTCAGAAGCTTACAAAAAGTCATGGATACAGCAAATCTGTATCTGGACTAGACTAGTTACAAGAAATGTGGGAAACAAAGGCAAACATGGGCTTTTAAACCAGAAAATTGAAAGGGATGGAAAAACTGCCCAAATGGCCAATTACAATTTCTGGGCCAGAAACCACTCCTCTCATGGTAGCTAGGCTACCTAGTGCTTACCACTCCCACTGATAAGCTAAAAGGCTTCCCTCCAACACAGAAAGGTTTGGGGAGGGGCTCAGAAGCTTACAAACAGTCCTGGATACAGCAAATCTGTATCTGGAAAAGAACAGTTACAGGAAAGGTGGGACACAAGTGCAAATGCTGGCTTTTAAACCAAAAAGTTGAAAGGGATGGAAAAACTGCCCAAACAGCCAATAAAGTACAATGTCTGGGCCAGAAATCACTCCTCTTGTGGCAGATAGGCTACCTAGTGCTTACCACTACCACTGATAAGCTAGAAGGCTTCCCTCCAACACAGAAAGGCTTGGGGGCTCAGAAGCTTACAAACAGTCAGAAAAGCAGCTAAAACAGCAGTAAAAACAATTCAAATGCAATGCAAGCTAACACACGTGAGTGTGTAGCAATATTTAAGCAAATACAGTTTAAAGAAATGCAATTAAATTAAAAAATGAATAAAAGCAAGTGCAGAAGGTAGTAAATTAGGAAAAAAAATCACGATGGAGGCACTTAGAGTATCAGAAAACAATACCAGCAAATATATAAACAATTTAGTTAAGCAAAAATTAAGATAGTGCAGAACTCTGAACAGTTAAAAAGTGCCAAAAATATACTTATCAGCTCCATTATAGTTCCAGACTGTTTGAGAAGCACACTCAGTCAGAACACCAGGGGATTCTAGCAAACATGTGAACTGCCTGGAAAATACAGACCATCTGACATGAAACTTAACACAAAAATGCTGCAAGATGAATCCAGCAAAGACAAAATGTTGAAAAGTTAATAAAGTCATGGTTTTGTCTTTGTTGGAGTCATTTTGCAGCATTTTTTTTACTACATACTATCTGGTAGTTCGGTCAGTGGAAGTCTTTCCCGTTTGTTTATCTCAGGTCCTCTAGATTTGGTGGGACTTTGATAGCAAAAGGAGTTCAATCTATTGCTCATAAGCTTCAGGAAAATGGACTAGGAAGATGGAATAGAAGGCCTGCATGCTGTTAGCTTTCTCCTCTGCTATCCTGGGGAATCACATATGCTCCTCTAATTGTTACAGCATAATGTCAAGGAAATAGTTTAGAATTCATGTGATTGATGCTTGTGATATCAGTAGCATGTTCTCCTCTCTTTCAGCAGATTGCCAGGTCAACTGCACAATGTCTTATCCATCTTTATTCCCAACCTAGAATTATGAAAACTTCTATAAAGATCAGCTTCAAAAAGTTGCAAAATCCTTTTCAATGAGGTTAGACAAATATTTACTCTACTGATGGAAATTGGCTTAAGTAAGCTTTGTTTCAAATAACTTGTTATTAAACAGTTTTTTAAAAGTACAAAATGCAACAAACAAATGCAAAAGTACACCAAATAAAAACTCAAACGGAAACAAATTATAAAAAAGCAACTTATATACAATATGTACAAAAATGCAATAGAGTGATTTTCAGCCTGTAACCTGGAAACTTTTAACAGATGTTGAACTGATTATTGAAAGAGACAATACTAAAATTAACACAGTTTTGAAATAAGACAGATCTACCTTCAAATAAACAATTAACATTCAATCTAGTAGAATCTTACCCATTTCAACAGTTGCAATATAGAAAATATTGCAAAGAGGGAGCCACTTATTTTTTTCTGACCACTCAAAAAGTTCAGTTTCACCCAGATTTTAATGGAATATATAAATCTAGACATTTTGTCAAATCAGGGCTTAAGTGAGCTTTTAACTGGGCAACTGGAAGTAGTAGAAGGAACCTCTTTCTTTCATGAACCAGGACAACTAAGAGAACAGATGAGAATAGGAAGAAAGTAAAGTTGTGTAAGTAAAATTGTCTTTTGGCTTTTCCGGGTTAGGGGTCGCCGCAGTGGAGCTCCAGTCTGCTAATGATTGGCAGTGGATTTTTACGGTGCAGAGTTGCCAGTCCGATGCCCAACCTTCAAAGAAGGCACACCCATTTACGCACGCACCTACCTGCATGTCTTTAATGTCACTCGACCACGGGGAGGACAAGCAGACTCCACACAGAAGGTGCTCCAGCCGAGAATCGAACGGGAGAACCTCTTGCTGTGAGATGTCAATGCTAACTGCTGCACCACCGTGGCCTACAAAACAGCAGATGTTTGAATGATCACTGGCAGCAGCATTTTTGCAATGGAAGGGCACAACATTCTGTAAAAACAGGCAAGCCTTCCCTGTTTCCTCTCCCCAGACTGACAAGAGTGGCTCTCCCTTGTTTATCGAGGGGATCCCAACAGCCACAAAAGATTTGACTAATCCCCTGTCCATAGTGACTGATGGTGCTACACCAGAGAAAGCCAAGGTAAAAAAATAATTGGTCTGAGGTACAACTAACAGACACAGCAGAGTCATCCATCTGCAGCTGAGGAAAATTGCTATCCTGCTGTGGTGGCAAAGAATGTTTGCTTAACGTTTTCTCTTTTTGGCTAGAAAAAACTGATCATAGCACCAGTAGTTTGTTCCATGCTCAAGTAGAAAAAGGTGCCTCTTTCCAAAGGAAAATAAGCAGAAAAAGCCAGTAAAAACTAAAAGTCTATGAAAGTCACTCTTTTCATATAAAACCAGAGAAATAAGCACTTTAAAACACTTTGCCAGATGCAAAAAATAAAATAAACAATTTCTCCACAGAAAAAGAAATATTTTTCAATTACTTTGAATAACTTTTAAACAGACAGGAAAAAAAAGAGTGCTTTCTGAACAGGAAAGTGTTATTAAATAAATAAAATGGAAGTCCCCGTAAAATGAACTTATCTGTCCAGCAAAGGAACAGCCAGAGCCAACGATCAACCCTCAAAAGCCTTAGAGAAGCATACTCTTCGGAGACAGGAAAGCTCTGAAGGGCTTGGTGCCCAAACATGTCTTTTTAGTCAGCTCAGCTCAAGCTGCTTGATGGTTTGGGTGCATTGAAGGTGCCCTGAAGCTTTGGAAGCTGGACGGCTGTTATATCCTATGCAGGATATAACCCATATAGCTAAGACTACTGCAGAAGTGATAAATATGATTAACTTCTATTCTTCAGCTGGTGACTTGAATTGTAAGTGCTTCTGCAATTTTGCATCTGCCTGAAATATGTTCTGCAAGTTTAGTTAATTTAGCTAGGCCTTAGTAATTCTTTTATATATGCAAAGCAAAGAAAAAGAATAGTTGAAAGTAGATGTTTTTCTTTCATTTAAACTATATGTATAAAAAAAGAAGTGATGTACTTACCATAACGTTCCATGTGAGTTGTTCATCTCGCCTTCATTCTTACAGATGAGTTCGTTGCCGATCCTAGGCTACGAGTCGGCCTGCTACAAAGCTTGAGATTTTCAAACAGCTTGAGGCCAAGTCCCTATCCCATGATGCACCTTGAGTTACCTCAGATCTTGTTTGCTGCGTATAATAATACCATGTGTCATTCTATCACTCTTTAAGAGATAGCCATAGGATTGAGAAACCAAGAAGAATCTAGTATCTCGGTCCTCGAAAAACCCTGGAGGGGGCAGCAGGGTGGGAAGTAAGAATGAAGGCAAGATGAACAACTCACATGGAACGTTGTGGTAAGTACATAACTTTCTTTATGTGAAGTTGTTCTATCTCGCCATTCATTCTTAAAGATGGGTAGCATCCCAAGCATCATCTTTCTCAGGTGGCTCACGGAGTATGTTTTTCAGGACAGTAGACCCAAAAGAGGCCCTATCCCTGGAGGCCCTGTCCACTTTGTAATGAGTGATAAAGGTATGAGGTCTTGACCAAGTGGCTGCTGCACAGATGTTGCCTATAGGAAGTCTAGCAGAAAAGGCAGAAGATGTAGACAATGCTCTGGTAGAATGAGCCTTTATTTTGTGATGCAAGGGCATATTAGCAGCTGAATAAACAAATGTGATACAATCAGATAACCACTTAGACAGAGTTGTATTTGCCACTGGCATACCTTTTCTGGAATCTGAAAAGGAAATCAAAAGCTGTTCTGATTTCCTGAACTCTTTTGTTCTATCCAAGTAAAATCTGAGCTGTTTATGAACATGAAGCTTGTGCAGCATATACTCTAAGTTGATGGTGTGTTTGGGGAAGAACACTGTTAAATCAATAATTTGGTTAAGGTTAGTTTCAGTGCAAACTTTGGGCAAAAATGAGGGATTAGTTCGTAGTGAGAGACTGTCAGCATAGAAAATTATACAAGGAGGTTTTATGGACAAGGCTTGAAGCTCTGACACTCTGCAGGCAGAAGTGATAGCTACTAAAAAGGTAGTCTTCCATGAAAATATTTCAAATCGCATGAGGAAGCTGGTTCGAAAGGAGGGAGAATAATGTGTGAAAGCATAAAATTTAGATTCCATGGGGTATAAGGGGATTTCACAGGTGGTCTGAGATGAAAAGTTCTTTTGAGAAAGACTTTGGATAGTTTGTGTGACATGTTCAATCCTTCAAATCCAAGATGAAAATTAAAGATAACAGCAAGCTGAACCCGAACTGTTGCTGCTGCAGCTCGTTTGTTGAAAATCATTGTCAAGAACTCTAATATGGAGGCCATAGGGGCTTGGTAGGGATCAATGTTATTTTGAGAGGCCCACATAGAAAATCTTTTCCATTTGCTAAGGTATAGTTTCCTAGAAGTGGATTTATGAGAATATATTAGAATCTGCTGCATTTCATTTGAAAGGTTAAGGAACCTGGCTATGCTGGAAACTGGAGCAGCCAAGCTGTCAGCTTCAGGGACTGAAGAGAGGGATGAAGTTCCCAAGACAAGTGCATCAGAAGATCTGGAACTGGGTCCAGAATCCAAAGGTCTTCCAATTGATGAAGTCAAAGGAAGGGGAACCAAATGTGACGAGGCCAATGAGGGGCTATTAGAATGACGGTCCTTCCCAAGGTTTTTGTTTTCTGTAGCACTTTGGGTATCAAGGGAATTGGTGGGAATGTATAGAAGAGACTCGAAAGCCAATCGTGTATGAATGCATCCCTTGGGGCTTCTCCCGGAGGGGAAATCAAGGCAAAGTAGCTTTTGCATTTCGTGTTCATGTGGTTTGTAAAAAGGTCACAGCAAGGCTGGCCCCACCTGCAGAAAATTTTGTCTGCTATTTCTTTCTTGAGGACCACTCGTGAGGCAACAAAATTGCTCTGCTCAGCTTGTCTGCTATCACGTTGGATTTCCACAGGATGTGCGTTGCTAACAGAAAGTGCTGAGTGGATGTAGCCCATTGTCATACTCTTAGGACCTCGCGACAAAGGGAGTAGAACCTGGTTCCTCCTTGCTTGTTCAAGTACCAGATAACTGACATGTTGTCTGTCTGAATTGAAATTGTTCCCAGAGGAAGAGAGTCCTGGAAGTACTGCAATGCTAAAAGTACTGCTCTCATCTCTAAGACATTGATATGCAGATGTGTCTCCTGTTTAGCCTATGTGCCTTGGGCTGTTCTTCCTTGAAAATGCCCCCCTCCACCCTAACAGGGAAGCGTTCTTGGTCACTGTGGCCACTGGAGGGGGTAGAACAAAAGGACGACCTATTGTAACGTGAAGAGAGGTCAACCACCACTGAAGATCCTTTTTGCATGTGTTTGTGATCATTATAAGATGAGACATTGGGAGCTCTTGGTAAGATCGAGTGAACATAAGCCACTGCAGAATTTGCATGTGCATGACACCCAATGGTATGACTAATATTGCAGCTGTCATCATGCCTAACAATTTTAGTACTTCTGATGCTGCTGCCTTGTCTTTGGATATGATACTGTGGACCTGCTGACAGAGTAGTAAGACTCTTTCTGCTGGAAGTCTCAAAGTGGTGGTGGTGGTGGTGGTGTCCAGTTCTGCTCCAATAAAAGAGGTATGTTGCGATGGCGACAAAGCAGATTTTTCTGAGTTTACTGTACTGCCCAGATGACTGCAGAGTGAAAGAGTGGTGTCCCTGGCTTGTATGAGCTGATGCCTGGAGGTGGCGGTGAGCAGCAAATCATCTAGGTACGGAAACACCTGGAATCCTAAACGTTTCAGGTGAGCCGTGACCACTGCCATACATTTGGTGAACACCCTGGGGGCTGTAGTGAGACCAAAGGGCAAGGCTTGAAACTGGTAATGATTGGCTCCCAGCCGGAAGCGCAGATGATCCCTTGATGGTCTGGCCATTTTTATGTGGTGGTACGCATCCTGCAGATCTATCAAGCACATCCAACTGTCTTTCCATAAGAAGGGAAGTATCGACTGAAGCGTGACCATCCAGAACTTCTCTTTCTTGACAGATCTGTTTAATCTGCTGAGGTCCAAAATAGGTCTCCAGTTCCCTGTCTTTTTTGGAACTAAAAAGAATCTAGAGTAAGTTCCGGATCCTATTTGGTCTGATGGGACTGGTTGGATGACTCTTTTTCTTAGCAACGTTTGGACCTCTACTGTTGCCTGTTCCCTGTAACTGGGTGGAATGTCCAGCATTTTTGTTGTCAATGTAGGGGGTGTGGAGAAAGGAATGAAATATCCCCTGGAAATGATACTTTGTACCCAGTTGTCGTTTGTTATTTTGAGCTAGGCATCTGGATACAAAGATAAGCGACCCCTGACTACCTCCAGAGTAGGACAGTCGGGCCTCCTTTCAGGAGCGCTGGTAGGGCTTCCCAAAGAACTGATCTCTGTCGCCCTGATATTGTGAACCTCCTCTGCCATGAGGGTGGCGTCTTCCATTACTGCCCCCTCCTCTGCCCCTGGAGGGTGGTTCACCACGTGTGCCCTGAAAGTCTCCTTGGGCTTTACGGAACCACATCTTTCCTCCCCTTTGACCCTTGGGGTAGGGTCTGGTAGGGGTGGGATAACGGACTCCAACGGCAGACAGAGTCTTTCCTTCCTGTTCACACCTTGTCAAAGTTTCCTTAACTTTACGGCCGAAAAAGGATGAGCCATCAAAAGGGGTGTTGACAAAGGATGACTTAAAGGGCTCCGCAAAGGAACAGAAGTGCATCCAGTTGTGTCTCCTAAGAGCAATTCCTGTAACTGCTGCTCTACTTGCTCCACCAGCTGCATATGAAATGAGGCACATGGACGAGTTTACTATGGAATTGAGGGTAGCAAGCTGGGAGGCAACTTTATCTGAAGCTCCTGCAGCTACTGTACCCAGAACAGTATCTCTGAGCTCTTTTAGGAGATCTCTTTTCAGTCTAGTAAAATGGGTGAGATAGTACAGCGAATGCAAAGAAGTCACTGAACTGTTCGTGCGCTTCCCATATCAATCCATGATCCTAGCGTCTTTGTTAGGAGGATGGATAGAGGAAGAAGTTTCCGAAATCTTTTTTTTTTTGGTGGCTGTTGCCACCACCATGGCATCAACTGGCACTCCCTTGGTAAGAAATGATTTTTCCTGGGGGGCAGAAATAAATTTATTAGGTCTCCTGGGGACAGGCTCCATGGTGTCCGGAGACTCCTACGCCCTTCGTGAGACCAGCTCCATGAGCTCATCGAAGGGAGGAGACACCCAAGAGGTGGAGGGTTGAGATCTGAAAGCCTTCAGGAGAACCGACTCATTTTTAATAGGGTTGGTGGACTGCCAGTCACCCCTCTGTCTAAGGATTTCTAATATCTCAGCAAATGGGATATCCTCAGAGGGGTACCGTGGAGACCCTTCTGATTCATCCAAGTCGGTATCGGATGTGAGAGACTCCTGTGAGGAGTCTAAATGCTTCCTCTTAAAGATTCTCTTCCTGGGAGCCTCATCAGTGGGAACTTCTGGTGAGGTCTCGGAAGAGCAGGGACCACCCAATGGGGCTTCCTGAGGCTCTGGGTCTCTACGCTTAGTAAGGATCTGTGAAGCAGAAGCAGATACAGGTGCTTTTGGGGAGGAGGTAGCTGGATCTGAAGTCGAAGATGTCTTAGGAGACATAACTCTCCTCATGGCTTTGAATGCACCTCTGCTCCAATGAGAAGGGACCGATGGATTTGAGGAAACCGTTGATACTCCCGGCACCAGTACAGTGGGCTCCAAACCAGAGGTAGGAGCCGAAGCCCCAAGAGGCAGAGTCGGAACCGACAAGTCAGTCCAACTATCCTCCCCAGACCCGACCAGAGAGTGTCGGCTCCTAGATTCCTCGATCGGCGCAGAGGAAGTCAGAGTAAACAGAACCGAAGACACTGGAGCAGGTGTCGGCTCCGAAGGCTCAATGATCATTAAGTTTGACTCCTCCGGGTCCAAAGGACGGGTATGGCTTGGAGGAGGAAAAGTAGTAGATGGTAAAAGGGTCTTCAGTTCCGAAAATGTTTGGGTCGGAGCTGATAAAAATTTAGCAAATGTAACAACTTCTGCACCAAACGATCCACATCTAAATCGGAAAGGCTTATTGAAGACCAAGATGAGTGGATAGAAGGAGGTACAGATTGCAGGAGTGGAGATTTAGGCACTTCGGATACCAGTTCCAGGACCGGGGACTGGCTGTAAAAGGACAAGATGCTCAGCTCTGAGGGCTGTGGAGCTGACGTCAATGTTTTTTTTTTTATTTCTTAACTTCTGAAGAAGTAGAAGCCTTGGAAGACTTTGAAAATTTACTAGACCTATCCTGGTCACTCAAAGCTTCCTGAAAAGACGGTTTGACTAGACCTCTATCGATTAAGTTTCTCTTTCTCTCCTGAAGGATCCTGGAAGAGAAGCAATGACAAATGGAGCAACTTTCCTCTAGGTGTAAAGCTCCCAAACAGTAAACACAGTTAACATGGCTATCTGTTACAGACATTTTCTGTCCACATTTTGGACATTTTTTGAACCCTGACTATCCTGGTCAGCCATAATGAACAGCACAGTATCAGTGAAACTACAACAATATGCTAAAGACACACTCAAAACTATTTAAATAAGCCCTGGTAAAACCTATGGGCTAAATATCTTGTGACAAAGTGTCACTTTAAACAAACACACACACTCGAACTATATCTAAGTACTTCTAAATATCAAAAGTTACCAAAGGCACACAATAACTATATAACTACTCTAACTATACTAAATATAAAGGCCTTTAGAAAAACGAAGGCCAAAAGCTATATATAATATGAAAAAGGCCCACCAAGGAATACACACTAAAGATATATAAATGCTAAAGAAGCTAAAGCTCAAGTTAAGAAAGGAATTAACAAGTTATAAGAAAACATCTTTGTAATAAAGTTTTACTGGCCCGAGCTATTGCTGAGGAACCTCCAATCTATTGCAGCAGCAAACTAGATCTGGGGTAACTCTAGG
Source organism: Protopterus annectens (assembly GCF_019279795.1). Classification (NCBI taxonomy): domain Eukaryota; kingdom Metazoa; phylum Chordata; order Ceratodontiformes; family Protopteridae; genus Protopterus; species Protopterus annectens. The sequence continues at coordinate 483,389,782 of NC_056735.1, forward strand.
TGCATCATGGGATAAGGACCTGGCTTCGAGCTGTCTGAAGACGTTGAGCTTTGTAGTAGCTGAACCCATCTGTAAGAATGAACGATGAGATAAAACAACTTCACATCGTTTATTTTCTATTTCTGTCTAATTTATTATACTGAAGTGTATATTTAACTATTATCTGTATTTTTAATTCATCATTTTCTAGGTAAAGCACTTTTATTTATTCACTTAAAAAAAAAAACTTGCAGCTGGTCATCTATGAATATATTTATTAACTAAAAACCACGAAACGAACACAACAACTTGAGAAACAAGGGTGAGACTGAAAGCTGTCTCAGCTAGATAAAACAGTACGAGTGAAACTGGACCCGGCCAAGTGAGATAAGGCTTTAATGCATCACACATAAAAACTGAAACAACGGTTAAGCGCTTTCATCTGTACAATACAGACTTCATCAGAACACCTGATCAGAGAATTCATTGACAAATATAAATACTTTTTGGCGCCAAAAAACACTGTAAGAATGCTCTCATTTAAAGAGCCACAATATGATAAATACAACATATACAAAAAAACTATATAAATAGCAATCTAACAGTTCATATGTTTAAAAATATATATGTTAACAATATATATAGTTATATAAATCTACCATAGTTAAAAATATGTAAAAAATATATTTGAAATAATGTTATAGACTCAACTAATAACCTTACAAAAGTTGTAATACAGGTTTTATGCTAATAAACTCATTTATACCCGGGTATTTTGTGGCATTTGTTAATATTTGCCACAGACTTTCCCTTTTACTTAGCTGTGCCTTATAATTACCCCCCGAGGTGAGATATATACTTGGTCTATAATAGCAAATTTAAACCTGTGTGTCTCACCATACCTATCTATGTGCCTAAATAACGCATTTTTTGAATCCTTAACATTAATTTTATATAAATGTTCATAAATACGTTTCTTAAACTGTCTCTCTGTTTTTCCTATATAAAAGGCGGCACAAGAGACACACTTGGCTAAATACACTATATTTTTACTATTACAGTTTCCCTTTTTGAAATTCATAAATGTTCTATTAATATCATCCAATCTAATCCCATCCTCTTCGTTGATGGTAAAACATTGTCTGCAGGACCCACATTTTTTAGTATGTGTATTAATGGCCTTAGCTTTATCATTCGATCTATTTAATACAATTTTAATGTTCATACCAATTTTGAACACAAAACTGGGTTCCTTTCCAATCGTTTTTGATAATTCTTCATCCAAGACTAAATTATTCCAATGCTTTTTTATAATATTTTTAATATCTATCACGCATGGGGAGTATGTTAAAACACACACTCTATTGAACTCTTTTTGTACAGTATTACGCCCACTTATTGTAGTGAATTCCTCATTACCTAATATAGGTGGGAATTTTTTACCCCATTCTTTGATGACAAAATGTGAAATGTCATCTAATAAAGTCAGCGGGTATCCTCTATTTATAAACATAGTTCTGATATTATGAATTTCGTCTTTCATTTTATTAAAAGCTGAGGTCATTCTGGCAACTCGTATGCATTAGCCTTTATAGATGTTTTTAAGTATATAGCTAGGATGATTACTAGTGTAGTCAAGGTATCCATTCGAGAAGGTCTCCTTTCTAAATATTTCTGACTGAAAACCAGTTTCAGTATGACTCACATATGTATCTAGATATGCAATACCTTCATGATTAACATTATATGTAAATTTCAGAAAATCACTGGTGGTATTAATGTATTCCAAAAATTTTGAGAGAGTATCAGTGGGTCCATCCCATAATAGGAACATGTCATCCAAGAATCTTGTGTAGTAGATAACATGTTGAAAATAAACACTGTTAATGATATATTGATTTTCCCATTCGAGCATTACTAGATTAGCAAAGATAGGGGCACATGAAGCACCCATGGCAACCCCTCTTGTTTGTTTGTAATACTCCCCCTCAAAATATAGTTATATTCCAAAACCAGATGCATCATATCTGTGATCAAATTGATGCGATCCCAGGTAAATTGGGAATATTTTCTCAAACTCTCACAAAATAAATCCAATCCCTCTTCCTTAGGAATACAGGAGAATAAATCAACCACATCAATAGTGACAAAAATCAAATTACTTTTCCATTTATTCTTAGTTAACTGGGACAGAAACATCCAAGAATCCTTAACTACATGTGGGGTATTGCAATATATATGTTTGACCTATCTATCAATGACAACTCTTATATTGAAGGTCTTCGACCTACTTCCTGATATAATGGGTCTGAAAGGAGGGTTATGAATATTCTTATGTACTTTTGGGATGCCCACTATTGTGGCCAATGTGGGGTTATCATTTTTCAAAAAATTATATGTATCAATTGTAATTCTATGATCAACTAAATATTCATCTAAAGCTAAATCTATTTTATAATAGCCTATACTTATTTCATTACGAGAAACTACCTCATAATTCCCAGAATCAATTAATATACTTTGAACTTTATTAACATAATCAATAGTATTATATAATACTATACCAGCACCTTTATCAGGCTTCATTACTCTAATATCTTTATTATTTATCAATTCTGTAAGGCATTTCCTCTTTTTATTAGTTAAATTATCTATATGTCTCCTTTTCTTTATGTACTTATTATATTCATAAATATCTGTATTAACTGAATCCTCAAAATGTAACACATTTTTATGTGGTGGGGGGATAAATGTACTTTTTTTCTTCATTTGATTCACCAACTCTTTATTATTATTATTTTGGTGCAAAATAGCAAAATTTAATCTACGGCAAAACAATTTAATTTCCATAATAGAATCTACAACATTAAATTTTGAAATAGGTATGTATTTCATACCTTTTTGAAACAAAGAAAAATATACATCGTAAATTTGTAAAGTAGTATAATTAAAAATTGGTACGAATTTTCAGGGGGGAAGGTTTTTCACCCCACAACAGAAGAGGAATTATCAGAAGAAAAAACAGTATGGGAGATGATTGGTATTAATTGTTCTGCACCAGTAAGTGAGCCATCACAGAATGAAATATGTGCAGTAGCGTTAGATGATACAGTTAGTAATTGTAGCTTATCCGTACACGAAGAAAGACAAGTTATTACACATAACGATTTGAAAATTTTTAATTATACTACTATACAAATTTACGATGAATATTTTTCATAAGAATATTCCTTTCAGACCCATTATATCAGGAAGTAGGTCGAAGACCTTCAATATAGGAGTTGTCATTGATAGATGGGTCAAACATATATATTGCAATATCCCACATGTAGTTAAGGATTCTTGGATGTTTCTGTCCCAGTTAACTAAGAATAAATGGAAAAGTAATTTGATTTTTGTCACTATTGATGTGGTTGATTTATTCTCCTGTATTCCTAAGGAAGAGGGATTGGATTTATTTTGTGAGAGTTTGAGAAAATATTCCCAATTTACCTGGGATCGCATCAATTTGATCACAGATATGATGCGTCTGGTTTTGGAATATAACTATATTTATTTTGAGGGGGAGTATTACAAACAAACAAGAGGGGTTGCCATGGGTGCTTCATGTGCCCCTATCTTTGCTAATCTAGTAATGCTCGAATGGGAAAATCAATATATCATTAACAGTGATTATTTTTAACATGTTATATACTACACAAGATTCTTGGATGACATGTTCCTATTATGGGATGGACCCACTGATACTCTCTCAAAATTTTTGGAATACATTAATACCACCAGTGATTTTCTGAAATTTACATATAATGTTAAGCATGAAGGTATTGCATATCTAGATACATATGTGAGTCATACTGAAACTGGTTTTCAGTCAGAAATATTTAGAAAGGAGACCTTCTCGAATGGATACCTTGACTAGACTAATAATCATCCTAGCTATATACTTAAAAACATCTATAAAGGCCAATGCATACGAGTTGCCAGAATGACCTCAGCTTTTAATAAAATGAAAGACGAAATTCATAATATCAGAACTATGTTTATAAATAGAGGATACCCGCTGACTTTATTAGATGACATTTCACATTTTGTCATCAAAGAATGGGGTAAAAAATTCCCACCTATATTAGGTAATGAGGAATTCACTACAATAAGTGGGCGTAATACTGTACAAAAAGAGTTCAATAGAGTGTGTGTTTTAACATACTCCCCATGCGTGATAGATATTAAAAATATTATAAAAAAGCATTGGAATAATTTAGTCTTGGATGAAGAATTATCAAAAATGATTGGAAAGGAACCCAGTTTTGTGTTCAAAATGGGTATGAACATTAAAAATGTATTAAATAGATCGAATGATAAAGCTAAGGCCATTAATACACATACTAAAAAATGTGGGTCCTGCAGACAATGTTTTGCCATCAACGAAGAGGATGGGATTAGATTGGATGATATTAATAGAACATTTATGAATTTCAAAATGGGAAACTGTAATAGTAAAAATATAGTGTATTTAGCCAAGTGTGTCTCTTGTGCCGCCTTTTATATAGGAAAAACAGAGACAGTTTAAGAAACATATTTATGAACATTTATATAAAATTAATGTTAAGGATTCAAAAAATGCGTTATTTAGGCACATAGATAGGTATGGTGAGACACACAGGTTTAAATTCGCTATTATAGACCAAGTATATATCTCACCTCGGGGGGGGGGTAATTATAAGGCACAGTTAAGTAAAAGGGAAAGTCTGGCAAATATTAACAAATGCCACAAAATACCCAGGTATAAATGAGTTTATTAGCATAAAACCTGTATTACAACTTTTGTAAGGTTATTAGTTGAGTCTATAACATTATTTCAAATATATTTTTTACATATTTTTAATATTTTTAACATTTTTAACTATGGTAGATTTATATAACCATATATATTGTTAACATATATATTTTTAAACATATGAACTGTTAGATTGCTATTTATATAGTTTTTTTTGTATATGTTGTATTTATCATATTGTGGCTCTTTAAATGAGAGCATTCTTACAGTGTTTTTTGGCGCCAAAAAGTATTTAAATTTGTCAATGAATTCTCTGATCAGGTGTTCTGATGAAGTCTGTATTGTACAGATGAAAGCGCTTAACCGTTGTTTCAGTTTTTATGTGTGATGCATTAAAGCCTTATCTCACTTGGCCGGGTCCAGTTTCACTTGTACTGTTTTATCTAGCTGAGACAGCTTTCAGTCTCACCCTTGTTTCTCAATATTTATTAACTAATTAAATAGTGAGAAGCTTCTGGTATCCACCTCCATTGTCCAGACTGTCTCACACAACACACACAGACACACACAGACACACACACACAGACACACACACACACACACACACACACACACACACACACACACACACACACACACACTATAGCTTGAACCTATAATTATTGGGCTTATTAATAAAAGAGAAATGGTAATTTGGGAGTTCCACAGCCTGAGAATATGGGCTGCTGACAGTTTGCTAATATTGCCCAGAACAGGCTGTAATGCTGGAGAATACATGCACGTGTCTGTAAACAGTTATATACATACATGTATGCATACGTGGATAGTTACGATGTTCTCAACAATCCCTGATTTTGCAGAATGTCAATGATTTGCTTGCATCAGATTTTGTTTTGTATCTCTTAAAGTTTGTTGTTTCTAAAAGTATGAAACTGGTAATCATTTTTTTCATTTTTCATTCAGTCAGACATCGGCATCGTGCCCAATAAGTGGCCATATGTGGCGATGTGAACAAGATGTGTGAGATAGCTACTGACCTTTGGCAGAGTGTTACATCAGATGACATTGCCGTACAACAGAGTTTGGTTATCTACTTGAGTGTTTGGCAAGGATTCCTTCTGTGTGGAGTTTGCATGTATTTCCTGCCTTTGTGTGGGTTTTAACCATTTGCTTCAGTTTCCTCTCCCAGACCCTCAGCTATATAATATATGCTTCTGGTTATTTGTGCTTTTACTTTCATTCCAGTCTAAAACTAGAGGGGTACATATAAGATAACATCTCTTTTTAGAGGGACAGAAAGGCATGCATTATTTTGAAATATGATTTATATATCCTTGCAGTTGTCTTCTCAGTTAATTGGAGAAATGGTAGTTATGTAATCACCAGAACACTGGATCCTTTCATTCACATCAGTCTAATATGACTTGAGTCCTCAAGCTGCTTGCTGGATCCAAGCAAACAAAGCTAGTGCTCCAGCCTTGAGCCTCTTTAAAATTTGCCTTCCCATAAATCCCTCGTGTGCAAAGCTACCTCCGCTTGAGTTTGCTGCCAAGAAATAAAGGCAAGATTTTATAGCTATTAACATAAAAAATGGAAATATCCTTGAGATCTTACAGAATGGCAATTTGAATGGGGGAAGGAGAGGGGGGGATGTCATATTAGCTGGGCATGGATTAAAGAGGCCAGCATTACATTATGTACATAGCTGCCATATCCTGTTTATCCCAATTGTCTGATACAGCTGTTGAGTCAGAATCCCTAGCTACAGAACACCTGGGTGACATGTTGGAGGACCTTTGAGGATAGTGTCATCAAAGGAAGCCCTAGACCTTGAGATAGAATCTTATTTGTAATACTTGGCAAATGTGTGCAACAAACACCATCTTGCTGCTGCACAAATCTCATTAAATGAGGAATTTCTAAAGAAGACTGTTGAAGTGGCAACAGACTTCATGGAATGTTCTTTGGGTTTCCATGGAAAAGTACAATAGTGAGTCAAGTAAATATATGACATGCATTGAAAAAAACACCCTAAAAGGGGTTAGACAATCTTAAACCAAGCTTAACTTGTAAAGAAACAAAATGTTGTTAGCCCTTCCTAAAGTGTTTGGTTCTCTGCAGAAAGAATCTCAGTTGCCTATGTACACCCAAGGTATGTAAAGTATATTCACCTTTATTTCAATGGTTTGGAAAAATACTGCGAATAGATCGGTTTATTTATGTTTGCATCAGAAGCCTCTATGGGGACACGTAAAGTTTAGAAATCAGAGACACTCTGTCCCTCTGGAAAACCAAACAAGGAAGGACAGAGGATAGAGCTGTACCTGTGACTGTCTTCTGGCAGAAGTAATAGTGACCTAGAACAATGTTTTCCAGGAGAGAAATGTCAAGGGTGCAGAGAATGATGGTTCAAACGATGACTTAGTTAAGGCTTCTAGCACGAAGTTGAGATCCCATAGAGTCATGAGTTCTCTAATTAAAGGACAAAGGATGAAAACTCCCCTGAGAAAGGCTTTTCAGAGCATAAGAGAAGCCAATGAGCAGTCTTCTCAATGAGACTGAAATTTTGAAATACTTCCTGATTATACCTTAATATAAAAAAATTGCCAGGTATCATAATATGTCTGGAAAAGAACGTCTGTAAGGGTCAAGGTTTTGTGTTGAAGCCCAAATTACAAAATACATCCACTTACAATATAAACTTTATTAGTGGATTCCTTCTGGAATGTGGGCAGGACTCTGATAACATTACTGGATAATGTTGGGTCACTGGCCATCAATGGAACTGCAGAAACTAAGCAGTTAGTGTGAGGTTATACAGATGCTGTTAAGGATTCCTTGCTGGGTGGGATAGCAGATTCTGCCTGGGGTCTAAAATCCAGAGGTGTACCCTGATGTAAGGCCTTAAGAGGGGAAAACCAAATTTGCCTGGGCCTGTACAAGTCAATGAGAACTATTGTGGCTTTGCATCTGCTTCAGTTGCTGCAGAAACCTTGGAATCAGGGGTAGAGGGGGATAGGCATAAAGCAGCCTGGGAGGCCACTGTTTGACTAGACCACCTTTTGAGGACTGTACCTCTGAGGGGGTATCATGACAAAGAAGTAGCTGCATTTGATGTTGGATGAGGAGGCAAAGACATTGCAGCAAGGTGAATATCTGACGTGCTACCCCTGCACTGACAGCCCACTTGTAAGACATAAGGATAAATTTGCTAAGCCTGCTGGTAAGGCAACTGACCTTCCTAAGAATGTGCATTGCTATTAGAAAGCAATATGAAGCAATTTTCCATCACCACAATCTCATAACACCCATATAAAGGGTATGATCTAGTTCCTTCCTGTTTGTTGATGTACCAAACCACTGTCATGTAGTCAGTTTGGATAGAGATCAACCCCGGTGGTTGGAAGCCCTGTAGCTCTTGTAATCCTATAGCTAGGACTGCCTGTATCTCCAAGACAGTGATGTGAAGGCTGGGCCTTTGAGAAAGTACAGTTGTGTACACTTACCATAAATGTAGATGTTCGATTGTATTCACTGTTGCAGTCATCACTTGTGGCTTAACCCTGCTGGGTAGCCCTTGGCTGGCCCGAATACCAGACTAAAGATTGTGCCCTCCTGCGTTGGCTGCAGGTCACCAGAAACTGACATCAGGTTGTCAGTGGTATAAAGCAGAGCAACTGATGCCATTACATCAGTTTTTCTTGCCCCAACCTATAAGAACCCTGCCCAGAAGGCCTGAGGAAGGCCAACCTGGGGGATGGCCATAGGCATAGACAGATGTGAGAGAGAAATAGAGGGGGGAGGAGGAGGGAGGGAAAACAGGACTGCAACAGTGAATACACCCAAGCATCTACACTTATGGTACGTGTACACAACTGTACTATGTTCTTCATGTTTCACTATTGCAGTCATCAGTTGTGGGAAGATTCCCAGAGCTGAAGGTAGGGTGGATGGTAGAAGGGAAGGAATAGAAGAACAGGCTTACACTGCTCTAAGCAGAACCTAGCATGCCCTGTAGGACTGCAGAGGCAAAGCCTGCCTGGGTTTTGGAGAAAAGAGGCAATTGGTAGTGTTTGGTGAAGGTATGAATGGAAGTCCAAGTGGCAGCTTCTAGGTTGTCCTTGGTAGAGACCCCCCTGAGGAAGGCAGTGGAAGTAGATGCTGCCCTAGTGGAATGGCTTCGGACAGGCTTGGAAGGAATTTTTCCATGGAAGTGGTAGCATAATTAGATACAGTTGGATATCCATTTACAAATGTTCTTCTTTGAAATAGGTTTCCCCTCTGCCCCTGGGGCAAAGCTGACCAGGAGCTGCTCAGTCTTTCTGAGAGACTTGGTTCTATCCAGATAGTATCTAAGTTGTCTGTGCACATCCAGTGACTGAAGGATTCTTTCCCCCCTGTTCTGAGGGTTAGGAAAGAATGTGGGAAGATCTAGAGCCTGATTCAGTGTTACATCAGAAATCACCTTAGGTATAAAAGAGGGTTTAGTTCTAAGAGACACCTTGTCTGCATGGAAGATAATGAAGGGTTCAATGTTCATGAGCCTGCAGCTCAGAAACCCTCCTAGCTGAGGTTATGGCCAGCAGGAGGGCGGTCATCTAAGAGAGGAGTTTTGGTTCTGCTGAAGCAGCTGGTTCAAAGGGAGGTAAGGTTAATTTTTCCAAGACATAGTTAAGTTCCCAGGCAGGAGTGGGTGGCCTGATGTGAGATACCCCTCTATGGAATTGTTTTAGTAGGGGGTGGGAGAACAAAGGCTGCTCTGTATGAAAATGGACAGAGATAGCTGAGGCATGAATTTTGATGGAAGAGTAAGATAATCATTTTTGCACTAGCTCCGCCAAGTAGTCTAGAATCAAAAAGCGAGATGCAAGGGAGCTGCTTATACCCTTAGTTTGGCACCAGGCATTGAATCTTTTCCATTTTGTCAAGTATGATTTCCTGGTGCTGGGCCTTCTGGCTTCCTTAATTATATCCAGGGCCTGCTTACTCAACAGTGTGTTGGTATCCACCTTTGGGGTATAAGCCATGCAGATAGGTTGAGAGTTTGCAGATTGGGATGCAGTACTGACCCTTTTTCTTGGGTTAGAAGGCCTTCTGTGAGAGGCAGGGTCCTGGGCGGTTCCTTGGTTAGGCTGAGTAGCAAGGGGTACCAATGTTGCCTGGGAAAAATTTGGAGCAATTAGTATAGCTCTTGGCCCTTCCTCCCTGATCTTTAGCAGTACTCTTGGGATCAGTGGCAAGGGGGGGAAGGCATAGACAAACAGGTTTCCCCAGTGGAAGGAGACAGCATCCACTTTCCAGGCTTCTGGGTGGAACTCCCTGGTGCAGAACTGGTCTAACTGCCTGTTCTCTATGGATGCAAAGAGGTCTACCTCTGGGGTCCCCCAATTTTAGGTGATGCAAAGGAAGGTCTCCCTCCGAAACTGCCATTCGTGGGGGTTCAGGACACTTCTGCTGAGGTGGTCAGCTAGGGTATTGTGTACTCCCAGGATGTACTGGGCTATCAGATGAAGGCCCATCATCGAGGCAGTCTGCCAGAGAAGCATGTCTAGATGACAAAGTGGGTAGAAGTGCACTTCCTCCCTGTTTGTTGATGTCCCACATGACTGTCTTATTGTCTGTTTTGATGAGGAGCACCCTTGGTTTCAGGTGGCTCTTGAAGGCTGTGATAGTCCTGAGTACTGCTATAATTTCCTTTAGGTTGATGTGTAGTTCTAGGTCCCTGAGGTCTCAAGTGCCTTGGGTGCACATGTCTCCTAAGTGTGACCCCCAAGCTTTGTCTGAGACATCTGTGGTGATGGTCTGGCCATGGAGAAGAATAAGAAATGGTAGGCCCTTGCTCAGGGTGCAGACTTCTGTCCACCATAGGAGTTCCTCTCTTAAGCAGGGAATCAGAGGCAGTTGTAGCTCCAGAGACAGACTGCTGGTACCATAGGTTTTTTAGCTACCATTGCAGTTTTCTCCTGTACTCTGGCCAAGGGCACCAACAGGATGCAGGATGCCATGCACCCCAGAGCTTGAAGGAACTTCCTCTGCTGTGAGGTGTGTTCTGTAAGCCAATTGGGAGAAATATTGGGGGAGGAAAATAGAAGTTATGTACTCACCATAACGTTCCATCTGAGTAGATACTTCATTTTTCTGCAACCTGTGGGATTCGGATCTGACCGGCAGCTTTCCAAGCTTCAAGATCCAAGCTCCTAGCTCCTCTCCCCTACCTATAATACCTTGCTACCAACCACATTACCTCAGATCGGTTATTTTTCCCTATAAGCTAAAGACGGAGAGAATTCTCCACAGGACAATATTTTACCGAGGTTCGGGGGGTGGCAGGGGGGGTCGGTTGCAGACAAATGAAGTATCTACTCAGATGGAACGTTATGGTGAGTACATAACTTCTATATCTGAAGTAGTTACTTCATTTGATCTGCAACTTGTGGGACAGAGTCCCCAGCTTACCTAAAGGCCCTGGATGGTCCCTACGGAAGGATATTCCGAAGCACCGTGGAGCCAAAGGAAGCCCTACTTCTGGAGATCATGTCCAGTTTGTAATGAGAAATGAACGTATGGGAAGAGGACCAGGTAGCCGCTGAACAAATATCATCAACTGGAACTCTAGACCAAAACGCTGTTGAGGTAGCCACAGACCTGGTAGAGTGTGCCCGGATGGCAACCGGAGCTGGTCTCCCAATTGAAATGTATGCCTGTCTGATACATTGAGAAATCCAATTCGCTACTGTCACCTTAGAAATTGGTTTGCCCATGGCTGATTTAGCATAAGAAACAAACAACTGGTCTGACTTGCGGAAATCTTTAGTCCTGTGCAAGTAAAAATGCAGTTGCCTGTGTACATCCAATTTGTGCAATGTGTATTCACCTTTGTTTTGGAAGCTAGGAAAGAAAACAGGGAGGTTAATAGATTGATTAATGTTAGATTCTGTGGCTACCTTAGGAAGAAAAGAAGGATTAGTCGGGCAACCCTATCTTTGTGAAAAATAAGGTAAGGATACTTAATGCACAAGGCTTGAAGCTCTGATACCCGCTTGGCGGAGGTAATTGCTACCAAGAAGGCTGTCTTCCAAGATAAGAACTTTAATGGTGCAGAGGCCACAGGTTCGAAAGGTGGTCCCGTTAATGCTTGTAATACCAGGGTAAGATCCCATGGAGGTATAGCCGGTTTAATGGGAGGCTTTAAGAGGAACACGCCTTTTAGAAAGGCTTTGCATATTTTAACTGAAGCCAAAGAACTTATGCCATCTCCCACATGATAATGGGAGATGGCAGCAAGTTGAACTTTAATGGTGGACGCGCTAGCTCCTTGCTCAAAAAGGAGGGATAGAAAGTCCAGAATGTTGGGAATAGGAACCGTAAAGGGGTCTAATCCTTTATCCTTTGCCCAGATGGAAAAATGTTTCCATTTACTGTTGTAGAGTTTTCTGGTGGATGGCTTATGAGCTGCCACGAGAATAGCCTTGACTGGGGAAGAGATACCGGGAGTCCTTGCCATTAATGGAACTGGATTAGCCAGGCTGTGAGACGGAGGCTGACCAGGTTTGGATTGTGGCATCTCGTCGGATGCGAGATTAGGTCTGGTTTGGGATCCAGAATCCAAGGGGGAGCCACACTGTGAGACTGCAGAAAGGGGAACCAGACTTGTCGAGGCCAGAATGGGGCAATGAGAATCACTTTGCTTCCCAACCGACAGGCTTTCTGGATGAATTTCATCATCAGAGGAAGAGGAGGATATGCATAAAGAATACAGGGTGGCCAAGCATGAACCAGGGCGTCCCTGGGAGATTCCCCTTTGGGGGGAACTATCACAAAGTACTCGCTGCATTTTGCGTTTAGGGGAGACACAAAAAGGTCGCAGCGAGGTTGACCCCATTTGTGGAATATCTGTTTCACGACCGAGGGATTCAGACACCACTCGTAAGGGCTGAGAAACACCCGACTTAGGCTGTCTGCTAATATGTTGGTCCATCCCGGAATGTGCGTTGCTATCAGAAAGCGGTTGGTGGAAATCGCCCACTCCCACACTCTCATGGCTTCTCGACACAGGGGGTAAGACCTGGTCCCTCCCTGTTTGTTGATGTACCATACCACGGACATGCTGTCCATGTGGATTGCAATAGTCCCCAGAGGTAGAAGGTGATGGAGAGCTTGCAACGCCAATAGCACTGCCCTCATCTCTAGGACATTGATATGCAATGCAGTCTCTAGAGGAGTCCACGTTCCTTGGACTGACTTCGCTGCATAATGCCCGCCCCACCCGTCCGCAGACGGGCATGGAGAGAAAGGCTGATTGCCGCCGACATAGATCCTAACGCCCTCAGGACTAATTCTGCTGGGGGGGTTGGGATCTGAAGAATATCCAAGACTTGGCGGTACAAACTGTTTATTCTGGTTGGTGTGAGGACCACTCTGGAAATTCGAGTATCCAACCTGGCCCCTAGGAAATCTAGGGCTTGAGATGGGCACAGGCAGGACTTCTTCAAAGTGACTGAAATGCCCAATTGAGCAAACAGAGATAGGGCATAGTCTCTCTCACTGTAACCAGAAGATGCTTGTTGGGGGCGGTGAGGAGCCAATCGTCCAGGTAAGGGAACACCTGAATGCCCTGGAGTCTCAGGTGGGCTGCTACCACTGCCATGACTTTGGTAAACACTCTGGGGGCTGAGGTTAGGCCAAATGGAAGAACCCTGAACTGATAATGACTGGCTCCTAGCTGGAAGCGGAGAAATCTCCTGGACCGTCTGTCCATTAGTATATGGTAGTATGCGTCCTTGAGATCCAACGAGCACATCCAGTCGTTCTCCTGCAGAAGGGGGAGAATAGATTGGAGAGTGACCATCCGGAACTTTTCCTTGGGTATAAACAGGTTCAGGGACGAAAGGTCTAGAATGGATCTGAGGTCCCCCATTTTCTTTGGCACCAAGAAGAACCTGGAGTAATAACCCGATCCGGACTGATCTGGGGGGACGGGCTGGATGGCTCTTTTTCTTAGCAACTCTGAAATTTCTTGAGTTGCGGACTCCCTTTGATGGGGTGGAACATCGGGGAGATGTTTGGGCTTGGGGGGGGTTGCAAGAACGGAATTGTGTAACCTCTGGATATTATCTGGAGCACCCAACGATCGTTTGTAATTGACTCCCAGCTTGATAGGTGCTCCGATAGTCGCCCCCCAACTGCCTCCAGAGAGGGACAGTCGGGCAAGCCCTCAGGGCTGTTGCGCGGGTCCCTCCGAGAAGGGTTCTCTAGACCCGAAGTTACGTGGGCCCCCTCTGCCTCTGGGCCGGCGTCCACCTTGTCCTCCACTGCCTCTAGAGGACGAGTTGTCCGCAGCAGGATGGGATTGCTGAGATTTCCGGAACCACAGCTTCTTTTGCCCCCTCTGATTCCTGGAGAAGGATATTTGGGGGTTCGAGAAGCGGACTCCGATGGCCGACAGCGTCTTACCATCCTTCGCGCTTTGGACTAGCGTGTCGCGAACTGATGAGACAAATAAGGCCGAACCATCGTAAGGGGCGTTCACGAAGGACGCCTTGAAGGGATCCGTGAAATCGCAGAGGCGGAGCCAGGAGTGCCGTCGCAAAACTACTCCCGCTCCGCTAGCTCTAGCGGCTCCTTCCGTGGCATGAGAAAGAAGCCGCATAGATGTGTTTGATATGGACTTTAGAGTGGCTATTCGGGTCTCAAAAACCTTTTTGTCTGAGACCGAGATGGACTCCGGAGGGGCTGCAGCGTATTCCTTAATTAAGTCACGCTGTAGCCTGATAGTGTGTGCCATGTAGTTCAGCGACCTTATAGCAAAGGTTGCTGAAGCAAACATCCGCTTCCCAATACGGTCCAAAGCCCGGGACTCCTTGTCCGGCAGATGGACCGAAGAACTTTCTTGGGCAAGTTCTTTCTTAGTGGCAGCCACCACCAACATAGCATCCACTGGTGCGCCTTTGGACCACGAAGGTCTATCAGAGGGAGGGCTGAGGACCTTATCCGGGCATCTAGGAATAGGCTCCACGGTGTCGGGCTCCTTCCAAGCCCTGGTGGTAATTAGGTCCACCAAGGGGTCGGCTGGGGGGGGACACCCAGGAGGTAGATGGGCCTGCCTCAAAGGCCTCCAGAAATACGGACTCGTCCATGGAGGGCTTTTGGGCCGACCACCCCCCTCTTATACGCAACATCTCCATGATGTCTCCAAATGAGATATCTTCAGGGGGTGACCTTGGGGAACCCTCTGTATCCTCCAAATCCATATCCGTGGTAATGGACTAGGGGGAGTCCAGGTGCCTCCTTTTGCACTGGTGCTTCCGAGGCACCTCTTCAGCGGGGCTGTCCGAAGAGGGCTCGTCCACCGGTTGGTGTTCCTCCCTGGGAACTAACTGGAGGCTTTGGGCAGGCTGTCCCGATGGACGGATGAGCGAAGACAGACCCTGATACAGTGGGGGCACGGGCGGATCTGAAGGCCCGGTCGGGGACCTGGATGACCTCGACAGTACCCTCTCCACTACCTCAAAGGCCGAGGTAGATTCACCATCACCAGCCTGAGAAAGTAACCTCCTCGGCTCCGAGGTAATGATCGGGGTCGGAGCCGAAGCAATCGGATCCGAGGCAGTGGTGCGCTCCGGCCCCATCGGCGCCGAAGACACAACCACTCCCTCGGATCCGATGCTCAACCCTCGGCCCCGAGAGCTTGGATCCAACAAGCTCGAAGGCATAGTCGGCGTCGAAGACACTAACCCTGTCGGCGCTGACATATCCCCGGATCCGAAAGGGCCTGGTTCCGAAAACTCTGAGACCCGATAACGGGTCGGAGAAGGAGCTATCGGGGCAAACATGGGGGCTGCACTCCCTCCCAAGGGGGGGGGAGGCAAGAGCATCCCCATCTGCATCTGGGTCTGCAAAAATCTTCGCATCATCCGATCCATGTCTGCTTCGGAGATGCTTCTGGTAGACCGCGAAGAGGTAGTCAAAGCAGGCCGGGAAGGCCGCCTCGAAGACCTCGAGGGAGACCTATCCTCCTCCTCTGGCTCCGGGGAAAAGGAAGGTGAACGGAACCGAGAGGACAAGGATCCAGAGACCCTCTCAGGAGATTTCAGAATCTTTTCAGGCGGAGCCGAGGGATGAGACTCGGCCCGCCTCTTGGAAATATGACCCTCTCTCTCTCTGTTTCTTCTTCTCCCTGTGGGAAGAAGAACCAGACTCCACAGAGCTAGTACCTGATAAGGGAGGTTGAGTCCCGGGTACATCTGAGGGAGTAGCCGGCGCTGAAGCTACCGGAGTAGCCTGGATCCGGCTAGGAGAGGAAGAAGAAGCTGATTCCTGAGGGAGTTTTCCCGCCAGGATCAGCCTGTTCTTCCTGTCCCTAAGTGCCCGAGGATTAAAGGCCGCACAAATCTGGCAGGCCTCTGACAAATGTGCTGCCCCCAGACACAAAACACACTGAGTGTGGCCATCAGCTGGGGAAAGCTTATGGCCACACTCAGTACACTTAGAAAATATAGCTTTTACTTCAGCCATAACTCTCTCACACACACACCCAAACACTAAGGGGGGGAGGGGAGAGACTAAATTTAAACTAAGAGAAAGTTTTTTTTTTTTTTTTTTTTTTAAACGTGGGTATGATTAGATAAATGCTTAAAACAACACACACACAATTTAAACTAGAAACTAGCTTTTAGAAAAAGGAACAATCTCACCAGGCCAGGAGCTCTTCACTAAGAAGCAACTGTCTTTAGCTGCGGCAAAAAACGATCTGAGGTAATGTGGTTGGTAGCACGGGATTATGGGTAGGGGAGGAGCTAGGAGCTCGGATCTTGAAGCTTGGAAAGCTGCCGGTCGGATCCGAGGTCGGATCCAAATCCCACAGGTTGCAGATCAAATGAAGTAACTACTTCAGATCTTTGTTTTTCTGAAGAGAGGAAGGCTCTTTGGGTGGAAGTGTCCAGGAGACGTCCCACGAAGGCAATCTGTCTGGTGGACTGGAAATGGGATTTTACCTTGTTGATGGTAAATCCCAGAGAGGTAAAGAATGCTTGGACAAAGTTGAGGTCTTGCAGGAGTTTTTCCCTGCTGCCTGCCTGGATGAGACAGTTGTCCAGATAGGGATAAATTTGAATGTTTTTCTGCCTGAGAAGGCACGGACAGGGACCAGGCATTTGGTGAAAACCCTGGGAGCACTAGATAAGCCAAAGGGCACAGCAGAGAACTGAAATTGTTGTGAGACGGCCCTGAAGCAAAGGAACCTTCTGCAGGACTCCCTTATAGGGATATGGAGGTAGGTATCCTTTAGGTCCAGGGTGACTAGCCAAGCATTTGGGGTCAGCATGGGCAAGAGTTTTTGGAGCGTAAGCATTTTGAATTTTGGCATTTGCAGGGAAAGGTTTAGTGTGGATAGATCCAGAATAGGGCGCCAAGTGCCCTCTTTCTTGGGTACCAGGAACAATCTTGAATAAAACCCTTTTCTGGCTTATTCCTGTGATACAGGTTCCACTCTCCTTGAGCACAGAGTTTCTGAATTTGGCTGAGGGCCTCTGCCCTCTGATTTGTTGGTATGACTGGGTTACCCTGTTAAGATTGGGCTCTCTTTGAAGGAGAATATGTATCCTTGGAAAATGACTTTTAGGACCCATTGATCCTTCGTGATGGATTTCCAGCTGTCTTTGAAAAGAGATAGCTTTCCTCCTAACCTTTGGTGGGGGGGGGGCAGATGGGGGAGTAGGAGTCATTGTGAGTCCTTAGGGTAGGGAGTGGACTTAGAACTCCCTGCACTGGGGGTAGTAGAGGTCCATTGTCTGGGCCTCTGCTGTCCTTGTAGTTGCTGCCTGGAGGCATGTCCCTGCGTCCTTTCCTTTGCACAGGCCCGGACTGGGAAGGAAAGGACCAGTGTTTGGTGGGAAAGTTCCTGCTGAATCTGGGAGGTTGTACCTGGTGGAAATATTTTACTGTCTGGATTGATTTGGCCTTATCCTCCATTTTCTTGAGCACCTCCTCCGCCTTAGATCCAAACAGGCAGTCCTTATCTAGGGGGGCATCTAGGAGTTTGGATTTAACATGATCAGGCAGAGGTTGCTCTTTCAGCCATGCATGTCTC
This sequence comes from Protopterus annectens, assembly GCF_019279795.1. Taxonomy (NCBI): domain Eukaryota; kingdom Metazoa; phylum Chordata; order Ceratodontiformes; family Protopteridae; genus Protopterus; species Protopterus annectens. The sequence goes on from NC_056735.1 coordinate 483,407,625, forward strand.
CTAATGACTCATCCCACAACAGCAGCCCTGCTAGAGGCTTCTAGGGCATCGTATCCACAGTGGAGGGAATGCTTTGCCACTTGAGAGCTGGAGTGTAAGAGTTCCCTTAGCTCTCTGGAAATTGAACTGTCTGGCAAGGAAGAAATTTTCTGCTTTAATAGTTCCAAGGTATGTTGCTGATATTTTAACATATGGAACTGGGACTTAAGAGCTCTAACAGTAAGGTAGCAGAGGTGTATACTTTTTTTACCCCATCTGTCTAGGGTTCTGCTATCCTTGTCAGATGGAATAGGGTTTTTGGAGGAACTGGCCTTAGCCCTTTTTGGTCCCTGGGTGATGACCTCTGGGTCTGCTGCAGGATTTTTTAATAAGTATTTGTGGGTGTCTGGCATCCTCTAGTACCTGTCTGGCTTTGTAGGTGCAAGAGGCAGGGTGTCAGGTGTGAAGCTAGACTCCATGAAAACCTCCTCTACCACATCCAAAATGGGTGGAATGGCTAAGGGTTTGTGCTATGGAAGGTCCAGAAACTCTCTTAGCCTATTCTTAGACTGGGGGTAATCCTAAGGTTCTCAATGGAAGTGTTCCCTGAGGGCATGTAAGTCTCTCCAAAAGATAGGTCCTCAGGGGGGATGCAGATGGAATGGATTCCTCTGCATCAGAATCCTCAAAGGTGGTAAGGGGCTGTTGTTTACTGTCTGAATCCAAAAAGTTAGATTCTTTAGTGTCAGGTTCTGAGAGAATCCCTGGGGAAAGGTCCCTTTTTCTTTTGGCTGGGGTAGTCTGGTTACCTCTGACAAGGTTGATAAGATCCTCAGCCATCTTAAGAAGCTGTTGTGACTGAGCAGGTTGGGCTTGAGGAAGATAGCGAGTAGGAATTGTTTTTCTGGGAGTGGTCTTGCTTATAGGTCTCAGTGCTTCAATGGGCCTGGGTGCGGCTGGTGGTAATTGGAGTCAGTTATCCGAAAATACTCCTCGGAAGCCGGTGCCTGCAGAGTGGCTCCAGACCCAACTGCAGGGCTGACAACCAAAAACTCGGCAGATGTAGTCTGATCCGGTGGCATACCAGACTCCAAATGGGTCTCGGTAGAGGCCTGTGGTTTCATAGTGTCGGGCATCAGGAGCTTCGTAGGCGCCTCACTGAATTTCGTTGCATTGGAGGCTGACTTCAGGGTAGAGTTGTCTGAAGGCCTAACTTTTTGTGGTCTGTCCCTTTCTTTATCTTTTCTCTTTTTAGGGATATCAACTGTATGCTGACCGATGGACGCCATTCCATACTCTGAAGGACTGTCTTTGAAATATCTAGCTAAAAATTCTGCTCTACAACAGAACTGACATCTGGGGACGTCATGGTCTGGGCCTAAATAGGTTACACACAGGTTATGCAAGTCTTGGTGTGGTATTTGTTTTCCACAGTGGAGACAATTATTTACTTTTTCTGATATTGGTTAGTGCAAGAAAAAGATCCCCAAAGGGGTACTCAGCTTTAGTCATTTTCTACTTCACTCTGGCAGCGGCCGGTCACCGCACACACAAACTGCTTCTGCTTCGGGCTCCAAGGCAAGAAAGACTGATGTAATGGCGTTGGCTGCCCTGCTTTATACCACTGACATCCTGATGTCAGTCCCTGGTGACCTGCAGCCAACGCGAGAAGGACAAATTTTACTCTGGTATTCAGGCCGGCCGAGGACTACCCAATAGGGATATCCACAAGTGATGACTGCAATAGTGAAACATGAAGAACATCTCCATAATCCTTGATCCATCCACCCCGTATAATACTCCCCCACTCCAGGGATGTGAGGTCTGTGGTCACTACCACCAAAGAAGATGAGAAAACAAAGGGTCTTCCTGAATAAATGCAGAGAACAGCTAGCCACCATAGTAAATGTTCCTTACAATGTCTGGTTATGGTAAAGGGAGTTGAAATCTGCAGTGAAACCTGATCCTTAGAAACTACTGTAGTATCTTCATATGAAAATTAATGAACCGCAGCATTAGTATGGAGGAAGCCATCAGTAGTAGCACTTGGAGGATTAGACATGCTGGTGGACAACTGAAGTGGAAGAGAATTTGGATGGAGTATATTAACGTTTAAATTCTATCCTGAAGGAGGGACACTATGCAGCTCACATTTTGTTTAGGTGGAATGAATGGCCTGAGCTGATTGAAGGACAGATTTCTTACAGTTCATGAATATGCCTAAGAACAGACAGAGCTGGAGCAAATAGTCTCTGGCATTGACCAATGATTTTTTTTTGTCAGAGCAGCCAGTCATTCACATATGGGATCACTCTGATCCATTGTAGCTGGAGGTACATGGCTACAATGGGCATGCATCTGATGAACACCCAGGTGGCTGTGGTGAGACCAAAGGCCAGAGCCATGAAATGAAAGTAACTTGCATCCAGGTGGAAGTGTAGAAATCTCTAGGAGGATTTGTCTATTTTGATGTGGAAAAAAGGCATTCTGTAGATTGATGAAGCATATCCAATCATTCTTCTGTAAACAAGGCAAAATTGACAGCACTATGAACATCATGAACTGGGTCTTCTTTGCGTAGTTGTTTAGACAGTTGAGGTCCAGAATGGGCTTGAGGTCCTTATTTTTATGCAAAAAAACAAAAAGAATCTTGAGAAGAATACTGACCGTCTGATATGGTGAAACCTCATAGATGTGTCTTTTTTTGAATCAAAGAGAATATTTTGCTTTTTGCTGCTTTTAGTTGTTAAAAAAGATCGTTCCTCTTCTTATCACCATCCACCATTAGTATAAAACCATTAAGGCACTGAAAGCAACTTGTAAAACATTTACTGTCTGAGCAGCATATCTAAACTATACTAATAACCTTAGAAATAAATACATGGACCAAGTCTTTCTGGAACATTCCTTCCAATCATATTTTACATTTTAGATTGACAGAAGAAATATGTAATTATTCAGAGACTGTCAGTCAGCATATTTCTGACATACTCTGCACTTTCTCATGAATTGATTTGCATAGTTAAACAAAGTTGTAACCAATATAAGACCTGTAGCAAAGCAAGTTCAAACTTCACAGACATATTATTTATGTTTCCAACACCTTCGCTCAAGCACTTAATGTTTCTTTGTTTCAAAACAAAGCAGTATTATCACGCTTATCTAGCTTGCAGAATGAACATGCTACTGGTCTGAATAACAAAAATCTATTTTATCATTTGAATGCCTGAAATAATTCTACTAGAGAAAACCCCTGCTGACACTAATACTTTTGATATTTCAAAATAGGTGTAACAGTTCTCTTTTTTTATTTTTGATATTTCAGTATATATGTAAAATTTCTCCCTTTGATTTATCCTCTCTCAATAAATCAAACATCTATCTACTTAAGAAAGAGGGTATAAGAGATCTAAGTCTACCCTTTTTCATGTAACCATCTGATCATTTTTAGGTTCAAATTTGCCCTGATAAATAACTCAGTAGGCTAGACGTGAGGTGTAGGAAAATGAACACTAGGTTAGAAGCACAACTTCTGGCTGGAGTGCTTGAATAGTATCACTCACTGCATGCATTTATAAGCATAATTATTATCAATTTCATAGTACCTATCTTGTACTACTTTATTTATGTCCTACACATGAAATATAGTAAGATTTGAATCAAAACACTGCAACTAATAACCTTTAAAAAACATAATTCCCGAACTATTTCAAACCTGAAATGCCAGTGCTAACTCCAGCAGTACCTGCATATTGGATTTCATGTCACAAAGGTCAGAACCTGACCTCCATGTATTTAAACAGAGTGTGCAACATCCTATTAATATTTTCTTATTTTCCATATTCCATAATATCTTATCCATTAAACTCTGGCTTACAATATTCTGAATTTCACTAAATAACCTTTACTGCTCGTTTCCTCTTGTAGTAATAACAAATTTTAACCAACATATTACAATGAACATGTCACCATTCCCTTCAAACTGATGTCTGATTACTATTAGTTCTGAAGCTGTCTGACCACATACCCATGCTATGCTTATCATAAAAATTATATCTACATCCCATGTATGTTGTAAAAATCAAATCAACATTATCTGCATATTGTAAAAATCACATAAACGTACAGTACATATCATGGAAAACATATGCACCTGCCGTGCATATTGTGGAAATCACATACACATGCAATGCATATCATGAAAACTGGTAAATGTAAACATAAAATAACTGCATTTCCTATTAACAGAATTCTAACAAAATCTTATTGTGCTCTAATAACACCCATTTGTTGACCAGGTAGGTTCACTAGACACACTGCGCCTTTTCAGAAACAATCTAAAAGCAATGTCTGGTTAAGTGACTTGTTCAAAGTCACACATTCGGCAAATTAAAAATGATAGAAAAACACTCTGTACCAGAGGAACTGCAATTCACAACCTTAATCATCTGTGCCAACTACCAAACTTATTGCTGATATCCTTTTCTTCTAAACTAATTAACCTATCAGTATCTGTCTAAAATAAAACTACGACCATTAAAAGTGTTTTGTACTTCTTAACTGTCCCCCTGATGCACAGACAGAAAAGTATTCTTTATACTGTTCAATGTATCACATTTAACTCAGGAAGTAGTGCTGCAATTTTTAATGCATTTTCCATTTTTTCATAACCTTTTGCAACAACGTTATCCTTTCTCTGACTGTCTCTAATTAATCAATTAATTAAATAGTCTTATTTTACTTTTTTTTTTCAAATGAATTTGAGAATTATTTTACTGCGGTGGTGGTGCTGCAGTAGCGTTGTCGCCTCACAGTTAGACGTTGCCCATTCGATTCTCAGTTAGAGCGTCTTCTGTGTGGCGACATGCGTGAATGGGCGTTCCTTCGTTGAAGGTTGTGCGTTAGGCCCGGCAAGTCAGCAAGTAAAAATCTACTGCCAATCATTAGCAGACCGGAGTTCCGCTGTGGCGACTCCTAACCGAGAAAAGCCTAAAGACACAAACAAACAAACTAATAACGCATTACTAAACGCATGCGGGAAAAAATCTGAACATGAAAACTGCTTTAGGAATGTTATCATATTAAGTTCTTTGTAATTTCAGGGTAAATTACTTTTTTGTGAAAATTCACATACGTGCATATGGGTAAGATGATCTGGACACAGTTACATTACAATAGTTTCCACTGGTTTTTAAGCAATTACCATCCTCTACATGAATGAAGGTTTTCATATGTCTACCCACAACTCTACTAGAGTTGAAATCCTTGTGCAAACATCATGGCAGTTTCTTTTTACAAACCAGGGAATAAGCATACAAACATTATTTGTGATTTCCTGACATAAAACAAATATTTTACTGGAACTTAATGTACGCTACCAAATACCTATTCTCTTGTTTGTTATATCAGCATTCACTGGTTAGTTAGGAATCAAACATTGGATCTTCTAATCTACATAACACAAATATTTTCCTTGGTTTTCAGTGTAAACAGAAAAAAAAACTGTAGCTTTAAACATTTCAGCCATATAATAGTTTGTCCTTGTTTGGCTGCTAAGATTGCAACCCTAGCTAATAACAGCAGATTTTTTGTTTCTTACAACTCTGTGTTTCCTTATTTTTAATGATTTATTTAACTGTGGCTAGAATTTATAACAGTCATAACTTTCCAAGACTTCTCCAATATATGGGAATGGGGTTAACAGTCTGTGTATGTCTGTGCATGTGTATGTGTGTGCATATATATGCCTGAGTATATTTATAATTAGTTGTGCACAACCCTGCACATCCTTTTTACAGTGTAAAATATCAGAATGTATTAGCTTGCATGCACTACACATTTTTTTTCCTATATCACTTAAGTTTTGTCATTAAAACAACAGGACAGCATGAACACTAAAGATCCACAATGTAACTGTGTAGAAGTGTGAAACATTAAATTTAACATCCTGTAATGTCATATTTAATTACCCATGAAATTAATTTTATTTTAAACTCATGAAAAGTTACTGATGATTTGTAACTACGACATCTGGCATCTTGCCTAAATCTGGAAATTATCACATCTGAATGACTTGGGGAAACCTAGAAGGAAATACTTTTTTAGCTTAAATATTTATTTTGTAGAATTAAGACCTGTCTAAATATGACTGTTTTAAAATGTCACTGCACTTAGAATCTATGAAAAGAAAGAAAATACTATTACAATCAGTCACATTCTGTGCAATTTTTTTTCTTTTCTCCTCATCTACCTTGCTTCAAAATGCAGCCAGAATGTCTCTGCTTCTGCATTTTATAACAGAACCTTCCTGTCTGAAGCTTTATGTTTTATGACTGAAAATTAGTGGAAAGTTCTTTGTTTACATTTTGCCTGTGTCTGTTTGGTGTTTTAGAATTTATGACAAGCATTCTATTTCTTGCAAAAAAAAAAACATAGAATGGATCATTTTATTTTTAAACTGTCCAGGCAACCATTTGGGCTTAATTTATCTGGGAGTCAAAGTGGCAAAGAATACTGCAGGCATAGCACTTTTTTTTTAAATTACAGCAGATTTTCATCCATCTTCATTGGGTAACACAAAACAACTCATATTAACAAGTTCAAGAGTCCAGTCTTTAAACTTAAGCTTCTGGGCATCTGAGAATTTACATTCATCAGCCTGTTTGTACCTGCCTGCATGACAGCTAAGGATTACTTTCTTGCATCTTTTTTCTCTTTGTTCCTGCTGCTTGGCAGAGATTACTTTCCCATACAAAATGTCATTAATGATCTCTAAGACCCCCCCCCCAAAAAAAAAAAAAAAAAAAAAAAAAAAACAATTATTAACTTTTAGCCTCAAGGAGAAATTCCCTTTATAAACTTAGAATCACAGTCCATGCATCTAATAATGAAATACTGAAGTTGGTACTTGTATTGCAGTTTCATTTTTTTCAAGCTGCATCCCTTTGTGTGTGTTGATTTCTTGCTGCTCTAGCCTCCCTCCATCATACAGAAGATGCTTCAGGGTCTACTCAATTTGGCTAGTTTAAAGATCTGGATTCCCATTTAGCCTTCATGTTTTTATCATTGCTTTGCCTGGGTGTGTTCTATCTGTTTTTATTGGTCAGCACATCAGTTCTTCAATGAAGGATTGTTTTGCTATTGCATCCCCCAAGCTCCTGGCAGCTCTGCTAAATGTTAAGTTTGTTCCTCTTCTTATCACCTTCTATCATTAGTATAAAACCACTAAGACAGTGAAAGCAGTTTATAAAAACATTTATTTTCCAAACAGATGGTAGCACATCCAAGCTATACTAATAACAAGTTTAGAAAAAAACTGGCAAAACTACAGAATTAACATTCCTTCCAGTTACATTTCACATTTTAGACTGACAGAAGAAATATGCAGTTATTATTCAGATACTGTCAGCATATTTCTCATGACTTCATTCACAGTTATACAAACAAAGTTGTCTTCAACATAAGAGCTGTGGCAAAACAAGGCCAAACCACACACATACTTATGTCTCTAACTGCTTCACTCAAGTACTCCGTGTTCCTTTGTTTCAGAACAAACTAAAACAATGAGTAAAATGTGCCCCTAATACAAGAGGTTTAAGGAATCACAGTGGAAACTAGCTTGGCTAGATTTTTCTAGTAGTTTTTACTGACTGGTTTGCCTGTGTGACCTTTTTACTCATTGTTTTAGTTTGTTAACTGGGATATTTTGCAGACACCATAATGGATATGGACATCAGCTGGGTACGACAAGCCTGTGTTTCTAAAGGTTAGCCAAACAGTCAATTTATGCTGTGCTGATGATACCATAAGAAAGCTGAAACATGCATATCCACAGCTAGTGGGGTTTGGCTTTATTGATCTGAATGTGTCCATGACTTTAAAAGAAAAAAGCCACAGACATTCAGAACTACCATATTGCTGAAAAACCTGATGTCCTTAAGGGGTCATTTGCATATATCCCATGTGCCTCTAATACAAGAGTTTTAAAGAATCACACAGTGGAAACTCCAACTTGGCTAGATTTTACTTGTAGTTTTTACGGACTGTTTCAGAACAACGGAGTTTTATAGGCTTTATCTGGCTTGCAGCATGAACGTGTTTCTAGTCTGAATAACAGAAATCCATTTTGTAAGTTGTAATGTTTGAAAAAATTCTACTAGAGAAAAGCCCTCCTGCCACTTGATTTTTTTCATATTTCAACATAGGTGTAACAGGTGGTACATCTGGAACAGGCCATCTTAAATGGGGTGCAGGGAAAAGGGAACTGTATTATCTCCAGTTATTATCCTTTTCCCCTACTTTTCTTGCATTATGGCTATTCATGCAGTAGAGTAGAGGGATAAATTACATCCAACTGTCTCCAGAGGGTAGCAGTCGGGCAGAACTTCATGAATGGTGAAATTGCCTGTCAGAGAAAGGTCCACAATATACCTGGTTCTTTGGACCTCCTAGGCTTTAGGGCTTGCATCCATTAAATGGGCCACCTCTGATATGGCTCACCCTGTCAGAAGTGGATTCAAAGGGTTGATGCTTGTCTTTTCTGAACCACAGAGATGTGGGCCTCTTTTGGTTTCTGTCACATAATCTCTGATGGGTCTCAAAATTAATTCCTATAGCAAAAAGCATTTTATCATCTTATTTGCACTTTTGCATCATCTTCTTCTTCACATAAAGACCAAGCAAGAATGATCATTCATAGGCAGCATTAGCAAAGCATAGTTTAAGGTTGTCCACAAAGTCACAAAAGAAAAGTCAGACTTGATGTCTCATAGTAATACCTGATCCTGCATCACATGTTGCTCCATTGGCTGCATTATGCATGAGGCTTATGATGAGGTTAGTATTATGTACAGAGCTGTTTCCAATTGCTTTCTGGAATCTGATGTAAGTGGTCTTCTCAGACAGGCAAACACTTGCTGTACTTATCTCTCTTGAAGCAATTAACATGAGTGATGTAGTACAAGACTAAGTGCGAATGTCCCTGAAGCACACTCTCACTTCCTTAACTTGCCCATAGCCTGAAATTCTTTCCTGGGCAGGTGAAGAGCAGTTTTACCCTCTGTCAGCTCTTTCTTAGTAGTCACTGCCACAATAAGGGAATTAACCACAGGTCCCTTGACCCATAGATGTCTATCACTGGGAGGTCTGAGACTCTTGTCTGATTTACAGGATACAGACTGACAAATATTGAGCTCCTGCCATGACTTCCTGATGGCAAAATTAATTAGGTGGTCTACAGGAAGGACCACCCAAGATGTAGAGGAGGCCAAACCATAGGCCTCAAAAAGAACCTCTTCATCCTGTGAGGGTGGGTCAGTGGACTAAGATCCCTTTTGCCATACTAATTCAAGGCTCTCACCTAAAGTGGTATCTTCTTAAGGGTACTGGGAAGAGCCTTCTTGATCATCCAAGTAGGTGTCTGAAGTGACAAAGTCCAATGAGGACTCAGTTTCCTTGGCTTTGGTTCATAGATGCATGATAAGGCTGAGACAAAATACAGTGTCATAAGTCATATTTATCTGCAATAGTAGATGTTCTAATTCCTCACTGCCTCAGTGGCATTTGGAGTTATCTGCCAAAGTATCCCAGTACTGGCTGGCTTTCACAAGTTCAGACTGCACTCCCTCTCTTCCTGTGACAGCTGATTTGCTGAGCATATCCTGACAGAGAAGCCTTCAGTTATATCAGGAGGTAAGGGTTCAGACTTTTTCGCTTCCACAGAGAAAGAGAGAAAAGTACCTAGAGCCAGAATTATCTAGGAAGAGTATATCTGGAGCATTTACAACATATACAAAAATCAAATAACCAAATCAATGTAGTTGAAACTCATATCAGTTATGCACAATCTGAGTCATGGTGTGTGGTTGCTGCTCTGTGTTAGTGAGGAATTTGAACATCTAATGTTACAGGTAAGTAGAACTTATATACAGCTGTACTATGTTCATAATTCTCACTGACTCAATGCATTTTGGGTAGATTCCCAAAGCTTACCTTACCTGGGAAGTGGAGGGATAAGGATCCAGGATTCCTTGGAGAATGGTCCTAGCAAAGCCTGATCTGGGCAATGAAAAGGAATACAGTTTGTGGTGTTTTGTGAAAGTATGAGCAGAGGACCAGGTTGCAGCTACTGCAATGCTAACAATTCACCCTTTTCTACTCTTTCTACCATCAAAGAAGACAAGGCTCTAGTTGAATGAGCCTTAAGATTGCCTGGAAGAGATTTACCATGGTGAGAGAAATAGAAAGGGATAACCATCATGCAATAGTTTGCTTAGAGACAGGTTAACCTTTCTTAGCTCCCTTATAACTGACACAAAGCTGTTCAGCATTTCTAAGGGGCTTTGTTCTGTCAGGGTAATGTCTGAACTGCCTGTGTGCATCCAAGGTATGCAGAGACTTTTCGCTCTTGTTTTTTGCATTAGAACAGAACATTGGAAGACTGATGGCTTGATTCAAAGAAAATTCAGAAATAACTTTAGCCATGACTGATGGATTAATGTGTAACACAACCATGCCCTGTGAAAAATCAGGTAGACTTGGCCCACCATGAGAACTTGCTGTTCGGAGACTTGCCTTTGTAGATGTAAGAAAAATCAGTAAAAACAGTCTTCCAAGTAACGATTGGTAAATCAGCCAAAGAGGCAGGTTCCAAATGAGATAAAGCCTACTTTTCAATAACAAAGCTGAGATCCCAAGGAATAGGAGGAATTTGCTTTCATGGGGTCTCACTTGCAACCCTCCTTTCATAAACTGTTTGACCACAAAGAGAGATGAAAGAAGGAGATCCATGGGCTCAAGAAGCACTTTGATAAAGAATGGCAAACCATCTCTAGCTCACAAAAAATTTCAATACCAGAAGGGTTGAAACACTTTTGGGACTTCTGTTATTGGCTAGACACCACCTAGAAAACCTCTTCCACTTGCAAGTGTTAAGATTTTCTAGTTGCAGGTTTTCTTGCCTCCTTAAATACTTGCTGCACATCTTCATAGAACAAGTGCCTAAAAGGTATCAAAATAGAATCATCCAGGCAGTCAGTTGCAATTGCTATAAGCTGGGGTGTTGTGTGAGCACAGCCAGTCTGTGAGGAAGCCTGTGGTAACTGCCCTTGGCCCATTCCATTAGAAAGGAGAACCAACATCTCTGGTCAAAAGGGAGTTACCACAATGATATTTTGTAATTCTTTCTGAATTTTTAGATGTAACTTGGGAGTCACTGGAAATGCATACAGGAGCATTCCTGAATATGGGAATGATATAACATCTGTCATCAAAGCCTGGTTACATGGAGGTCTTGAACAGAATGTTTTATTTATCTATTTTGAAAGGAGGCAAACAGATCTACTTGAGATGTTCCCAACATCTGGATCAAGTTCTGGAAGACCCCTACATGGAGATTCCATTTGTGGGGGACTATCCATGATCTTCTTAGTCTGTCTGTCACTGTGTTTTTCTCTGACGGAATGTTTGAGGCCTGAAGAGTCAGATAATGCAATAGGGCAAAGCTCCTAGGCCATCATTGTCAACTGGTAAAGACGGTGTGACTTTTTACCACCGTGATTGTTCAGGTACCATATCACGGCAGTGTTGCCTTGACCACTAGAAAAATAACGAAGTCCATAAGTGGTAAATAACTTTTAAGGCATGAATCACTGCACACATCTCTTTTATTTTTATGTTTATTGGTGTGGCATTGCACTTGAACTCTCATGGACACTGCTCCTCACACAAAATCTGAATAGTCCATCTGGACAGATTTGACTGAGGTCTGAAGGGAGAAAGAGAGTTCTGTATTCAGAGACAGCTGATCCCCTCAATGCTGCAGCTCCTGGTTCACATATCCCAGCACCACTGCATGGAGATCCAAGGAAGGGATGATGGTGCTGGGTCAAACAATTATTCAAGTACCATTGAATGTTTCTTATGTGTAGTCTTGCTAGTGGTATCATGAGGATCATTGATACCATAAGGCCTAGAATTTTGAGAAGCTGTCTTGTTGAGACCACATTTAGAAGTGAGAAATCTAAGAAAATGATCCGATAAGTCAGAACTTATCTTCTGGCAGGAAGGTCATACTTTGTACTGTATCTATCAAACATCCCACAAAAACAATTCATTGAGATGGTGTGAGGAAGGACTTTTAAGGTTTCAGTTTAAAGCTGAGGTGGGAAAGGAAGGATGCAAGCATGTCTAAGGACTCCAAGCACATGGCTACAGAATCTGCACAAATTAGCAAGTCAACTAAATAAGTAAAAATGTGGATGCCTAGTGCTGCAATAAGGACTCACTTAGTAAACACTCAAGGTGCAGTAGATAGCCCAAAGGGTAATTGCAGATTACTGATAATGTAAGCCAGACACTGCAAATCTTAAACAATTTCTGAAAATGGGAGCAAGAGGAATATGATAAGCATCCTTGAGATCAAGAGTAATCATGAAACAGTGACCTGGAAGCAACAATGGGATTGCCTGTAAGGTGAACATCTTGAATTTTGGAATTTTTACAAAGGTAGTTAGAAAGGAGAAATCTAGGATGGGTCTCCAGGAGTGCTCCTATGAGCCCTGCTTCTACCATGTGATGGAGCACTGGCAAAAACAGCTATGTCTGGTCTGGTGTATATGGTGGAATTCCCCTGAAAGGGAAGGATTTTCTGTCCACTGCCATGCGTATCCTCCTTGAATTATTTTCAGAACCCATTTGTCATAGTCTACTTGTGGCCAGGCTGCAGGGTTGAGAGAGAGCCTAGGATAGGAGGAAGAGAAGGAAGGGCAGGAGGGGGTTAGGAGTGCTCTGTGACTCAGCATAATCACTCCTTTTCAGGGGATTTCAGAAAGGAATGCACCCCTCTTGTTTAGTTTTGAAGAATGCCCCTCCTGCCATTTCCCTTCTGATGCTGACATTTATTTGACTACAATTTTTGTTTGTTCTGCCCTTTGATGGACACTATATCTTGTTTGGGGAGAACTTGGGTACATAAAACATCTGAGATACCCAGTGCATTAATTTACTTCTGCCATCTAACTGTTTGAGAATCTGTATAACTGAGGGTCCAAACACCAATTCACAACTTAAAGATACATTCAAAATTTTGACTTTTAAATCATCAGAGACGTTCCGACTACATAACCAAGAATACCATCTTAATACAACAGAAGCAGCATTTCTCAAAAGTGTATGTGCACATTTAAGCACACCTCTCAAAAGCATGTTTAAAAACTTAAGTCAAATTAGAAACAATTGCATTCATATAAGATTTTTACTCTGCAAATAAGGATGCAACAAAATCATCTAAACTTGTACATACACTGTAAAATAAATTTCCACACATAGCCTTGATAATTTAGCATCTTAAAGGCTAGATTACTAGAAAGAGACATCCTTCTGACCTGAAGATCTAACCATTTCCCTCCTTATCAGGTGGCATTGGATTAGATGAAGCCAATGACTTTTTATTTGAGCAGGCAGCTGAGAAGACCACAGTCAAATAATAAAAAACAGCTGTCATATTCGATGAGACAGTATGTTTTCCGAGGCTTTTTATGTACTACTGGGACATATACTGGTGTCCTTCAGCCAGCTTTATAAGTATCTTCCAAGGCCAGTAAAAGAGGGGGAATAGCCACAGAATTAGGCATTTCATTCTCTGTAAAGTCATATACCCTTGTCTAGCTCTGGAGTAGTCACCAAATGCTCCCAAGCAAAAACATCACTAAACCTAGCAATAATCTGAGGAGATGTGAACATTTGATTGGACTTAAGCTCAGGTTCACCTTCTAAAAAATTAGAGTGAGCGGACTCAGTGTCAACTAAGAAATCACCATTGTCCTCCTCAGATTTCTCATCATTCTCTGAAACAACAAAAAGGTTTCTAGTCAAACTAGCACTAGAGCCTTAAATGGGAAGACAATCACCAGAATTAGCTGTCTGCAGAACTCTCTTATCCAATGGAAACCACATCAGCCTTATAAACAACTATACTATGATTATTGGCTGTATGATGAAGCTTCTTTTTGTGTGAACTTTACAACTAGATAAAATATCTGGGGACTGAGTACTATGTTAGGCAAGGGGCTGCTGACCCCAGACTACTCCTGCACCTAAGGGGTTTGGTTCTCCCATACTTGTGCCAGGTACTAGAACTGTCATTGAGGGTGTGTCTAAACCCCTTTCCATAATGGTCGGCAAAGCTACACTAGTGGGAGATGGGGGAAAAGCTAAGTGGTCTGTGAGTTGACCAGTGGTCCAACAGAATCACTAACTGCTGGCTTAGGTCTATTTTTATTGTTTTTTTTTTCTTTTTTGGTGCAACCATATTTGATAGGCAGGGGATGGGTACCAAAGTTAGGACCCAACAAATCAGGGGAGAACACCAGCTCGAATAATAAACTGACAGTACTGGATAATGTACTGCAATAAGCACTTTACATTTCTAATAATAAGTATGTCCCCACACAACTACACTCTGCCAAACGTCGTATTATGACAAAAAAAGTCTGAAATTTGTACAGAATTCTTTTACAACTGATAGAAGTTAAATACTTTCTAATACACAAAGTTCAAATATCAAAGCAATCAATGTGCCAAACCAGTATTAAAAATGGGTTAAACACACTTTAAATGAAAGCTGTGTACTTTCCATAAGGATAGATGTCAAATAAATAAATGCATAATACATCTGTGTTGTTTGAATCCAACATTCCTCAGTGAATGGGTTTCAGATCCAACCTCTGATCCAACTTCAGAAGCATTACCAGACTTTTGAATCTGTAACTCAGGCTCCTCTCATTTTCTATAATACCCTCCTGTCTCCAGCATTACCTCAGATCAAGTATGCCTACAATTCCCTGGAAAGCAATAAAATAAGCATATGCAGATATGTGCATCATTATAGATAAGATAAGAGAAGGAAAGACCACATAATGTACAGAAGAAATCTGCTCTGGATCTGTAAAAGAATAAAATCCTGCACAAATGGCAAGTTATACAGTCATAGCAAAAGTCCCAACTATGGAAAAACTTCCATGAAATGGAAGGGGATGGAAGGAGGGGAGTTGAAGAAGGGCGGAAAAAAGACAACACAAATCTATCATTATGGTGAGCACATAACTTTTACATCTGATGGTGTCTTTTCCGTCTTTTTCTCAACAAATGGGACAGAGTCCCAGCTACTTATGTTACCTTGGCAACATCAAGGAAGGATGTTCCAAAGGATGGCAGAACCAACAATAGCCCTATTTCTGGAAAGCAAATCTAATTTTATTATGAGAAATAAAGGTATGAATCTTAGACCACATGGCAACACCACAAATGCAGTCAAATGAAGCCCTAGAAAAAAAGTCTGAAGAAGCAGAGGTAGACCTTGTTGAGTGTGCCTAGGGTGGTCTTGGTAGGGTCAAACATTTGTCTTGGGAAATGTAGTTAGTTAACCAGCTGGCTAAAGTGACCTTAGAAAATCTTTGCCCATTCTTAGCTTTCAAGAAGGATACAAACAACTGGTCTAAATTTCTGAAAGGTTGCCTATACATATCTAGCAAGTGTTATACGTATTCACCTTTATTAGAAAAATTTGGGAAGAATACAGGTAGTTGTATACTTTGATTGAGGGACATCTCTGCAGCTACTTTAGGTAAAAATGAGGGGTTGGTTCATAAAGAAACCCTATCTTTGTGAAATATGATATATAGTGGCTGGAAAGACAAAGCCTAAATTTCGGACACTCTTCTGGCTTAAGTAATGGCCATCAGGGAAACAGTTTTCCACAGCATAAGTTTTAGTCCACTTTGGCAGCAGGTTCAAAGGGAGATTGTATCAAGCCCTGCAGCAAAATAATAAGGTCCCAAGGGTGAGTGAGATCTTTAATAGAAGGCTTAAGAAAGGGGGTACCCTTCAGGATGGCTTTGTACAATTTGAAATAAGCCAGAGAGGCATGATATTCACTCACATGAAAATTAGAAATGGCTGCTACCTGAACTTTAATAGTAGAGTGGAAAATAGAAGCAACAAATTGTAACACAGCAGTAATGGGTGCTGAAAACGGGTCCAAATTTCTCTTGGAGGCACAAATAGAAAATATTTTCCATTTACTGTTGTGCATCTTCCTAGTGGAAGGTTTTTGAGATGAAGTAAGGATGTGAACTATTTGGGAGGAAAACCTGGACTGACTAGCCATCCCGGGAAGTAGAGAAACTATGTAATTAGTTTCAGGACCTGAATATCTGAATGGGGCATACCAGATGGGTAAGGCTGAAGATTTGGATTTGGGTTCAGCACCCATGGGGGGTATACCAGGTGAGGCCAAAGAAAGGGGAATCACACTTGTCAAGGCCAGAAAGGGGCAATGTGGATGACCAACTTCCATTGAAATGCTTTCTGTAGGGCTTTGGGAATTAGAGGAGTCAGTGGGTAAGCATACAGGAGACTGGAGGGCCAATCGTGAACAAGAGCATTTCTCAGTGACTCTCCCTCTGGGGGAATTAGAGCAAAGAACTTGCTGCATTTTGAGTTGATGGGAAAAGCAAAAAGATTGCACCAAGGTTGGCCCCACTGGCAAAAAAATTGTGATGCCACTGCTGGATTAAGAGACTACTCAAGAGGCAGTAGTATGAATCTGCTCAATCTGTCCACTAAAACATTGGACTTCCTCAGTATGTGCATTGTTATTAGAAAGCAATTGGAAGAGATCACTCACTGCCAAACTCTCATTGCTTCTCAGGGCAACAGGTAGGTATGAATGTGTTCTCCTTTGTTTGTTGATGTACCAGACTACCAACATGTTGCCTGTCTGAACAGAGATCACTCCTAGAGAGAGGCCATCCTGAAAGGCCTGCACTGCTAGGAGGATACCCTCATCTGTAAGATGTTGATGTTAAGAGGTGACCTGTGTCTGGCATACAAGGCATTCTCCAACCCATTATTGATGAATGTACTGCACATCAGTAAGTCAAATGGCATTGGAAATACTCAGTATATGGATCAAAACCTCTTCTGCAACATCAACAAAATGGTTTAGAGGGACAGGTGTATCTCACACAGAATATGGTTTGGAGGAACAGGTATATCTTGCACAGAATAACACTGCTGTGGAACAGACTCCTCCGCCACATAAACAAAGTTTATCCCTGTCCATTTTCAAGTGCAACTTAGATCTATGTATGAGAGACAGAAATTTACCCCAGGACTGCCCCCTGCACTACTAATGGAAAGAGATAGCTCCTACATGCTTTATCCCATGCATGGGTCCCCTCAAATTATCTATGGTATGATCCCAGCAGTTTCATTAGGGGTAATATATAATTATCAATGATGGGATGGATAAGGCCATCTATAACCAAACTGGATAGGTTATTTCAAGCACAAAAAGGGAAAATGGCCAGGCTTAAAATGTTTTGTAAGGGCAGCTAGTCTGGTACTTACCTATGAACCTATGTGAAGGTTGGCCTCTGTTGTGGACCATGTTTCTTGGACCACCTACTCCATATAATGCCCTCTCGACACCCCAGACAGGAAGCATCTATGGTCACTGTGGCCTTGAGAAAGGGAGAAACAAAGGGATGTCCTTGGGCTACTACCTGCGACTGAATCCACAAAGGTACATGCTCTCTGCAAATGTTTGGTATACGAACTGAAAAGGACATGGGCTGACATTTGAAAGAACATTAAACTGCTAGTGTTCACTACAGAATTCTCATACCACATCTTGCTAGGGCAACCAAGGTAATGGAAGCTGCAGCTGATCCCAGAAGTTGTAAGACTAATCTGGCCAGTGGTGTCTGGTGTGAAAGAAGCTATAAGGTTTGATTTCTCAAAGTGGATAGTCTGCTCTGAGGCAGTCTTGTTATCTGTACTGTTGTGTCCAGGTGAGCCCTTATCAACTCCAGCAACTGAACTGGGGAGAACTGGGATTTGTCTAGGAAGAAGCAAAGGAGAAGCAGATAGCCTGGTAGCAGCGAGGAGCCTGTTGTCTAAATAACAGAACACTCGGAACCCCTGCAGTCCGAGATGAGCTGCAACCATAGTCATCCATTTGGTGAAGAGACCAGGTGCTGTGGTGAAGAAAATGGACAGGGCTCTGAAATGAAAATGGCTAGATCCCAGCTGGAAGTCAAAGAATCTCCTGGATTGCCTATCCATTTTGAAGTGGTAGTATGCATCCCGATGATCCATGGAGTACAGTCCAATTGTCCTGCCTCAAAAGATGAAGGATGGATAGCACCATGACCATCTGGAACTTTGAATGAGTGGTGCAGCTGGCTGAGGTCCAAAATTGGCCTGAGGTCCCCATTCTTTTTTGCCACTAAAAGGAACCTTGAGTAAGTTCCAGATAATGGCTAGTTTAAGGAGACCTCTAGAAGGACTTTTTCTTAGCAGCTTTTCTATTCCTAACACTGTTGCTTTTCTTTGAGAAGGTAGAAAATTGAGAAGTTTCTTTATTGGTAAGGGTGGGGAAATAAAGGGCATGTAATAACCTCTGGTTACAAATGTCCGCACCCAGACATCTTTGGTAATGGATGATCCAGGCTTCTGGGTGTAGAGACAAGCACCTCCGAGTGCCTCCAGAGTGCAGCAGTCGGGCAGCCATTCAAGAGTGCTGGGAAGGCCTCTTAGAAAAAGGTACCAGTAGTCCTGATTCTGTGGGCATCATCTGTTATGAGGGTGATGTCTGCCATTAGAGTACCCCCTCTGCCTCAGGGAGATCTTTCTCAAGAAGTATCTTTAGAAAAGCTCTGGAATTTTTGGAACTACAGCTTTTTCCCTCCTTTCTGGTTTCTAAAGATGGTCCTTTGGGGGGGGGGGGTAGATGGCAAAAAGAGTTTTTCCCATCCTGCTCACTTCTAGAAGAGATGTCTCTTACTTAGGACTGAAACGAGTCAAACCATGAAATGGAGTGTTGATACAAGATGTCTTAAAAACTCCCCCTAAATCACACAAATGCATCCAGGGATGTCTCCTTACAGTAATGTTATACTAGCGTTTCTCCAAACACCCTCTGTTTCATTTAAAAATCAGTTGTATGGAAGCATTTGACAGACTCTGGAGGGTATCTAGCTCCAAATCCATAGCCTTTTTGTTCTCTGCAGACATAGACCCAGAGAGAGACTTGGAAAGCTTCTTTGTCACATCCTTCTGAAATCTAGTCATGTGTGTCAAATAGTTAAGAGACCTTAGAGCAAAGACCACTGAAGCATAAACTCACTTCACAAATCTGTCCAAGGCCTTAGAGTTCCTACTAAGGAGATGGAGAAATGAGCTCTCCTTGGCAAGCTCTTTCTTGGTGGCTGACACTACTACCACATGTACTGGCAGGCCATTGCTCCAAAATGCACAGTCTTTAGGAGAAACAACTTATTTGTCTGATTTCTAAGGGATGGGCTCCGTATGCCCATTTCCTTCCGTGCCCAACAAGAGATCAAGTCCACCATCTCATCAGCCAGGAGAACTACACAGGAAGTAGCTGAGCTGACTCCAAAAGCTTCAAAAAAGTTGGATTCTTCTTGAGAAGAGGCTTCAGAAGACCAACACCCTTTCTGTCTCAGATGTCCGAGGACCTCCCTGAATATGTCCTGGGGTGGTGATCCGAGGGACCCCTATCTTTCAATGAAATCCATGTCTTCTGTCAATGACCCCTGGAGTTAATGTGCCTTCTCTTGCACTTATGCTTCTGAGGATCTTCTGTGGGGGGATGTTGTAGGGAGGATGCAGTATGACTGAAGGAAGTCCTCAATAAGGACTGTCTCAAGGCTTGTATGAACCAGCTGTCCAATGTGATAGACTAAGCAGGATCACGAACTATGGCAACAAGCTGAGGACTGGATGAGGCTGAGAGGGAAAGAGTTGTCTGGTCTTCAGCTTTGGAGAAAGATCTCTCTACCACCTCAAAGGCAGAAGCCAAGGAGGAACACAGAGACCCAAAGCTACTGCAGAGGGATGACCAATGAGACAAACTTGACATTGCTCTGAGACCAAGGCTGGAGCTGAGCTTTCAAACATCAAAGCCCAAGAGGTAGGGATGGCTCCAACAACTTTGAATGTGAGCCCTTGTCCTCAGAGTCAGCAGTGAAGCTACACTATGAGATCAGAGCTGGTTGGATCAGAGAAGATGCCGGAGTTCATGACCATAACTTTGTTTCCAATGAGGACAGCCCAGGAAATCTCTGATCAAAAGACCCAGAAGCCAGAGGTCAAATGAGAGTAGGAGATGCTAAAAGCAAGGGAGAGGATCCAAAGCATATGGGTCTAATGGGAGATGGAGACAGGAGAAATCTCAATTGAATTTGGGCCCTTAGGAACTTCCTCATCATTCTCTCTACATTGGTTTCTGTGAAACTTCTGACAAATCTTAGGGAGGAAGACTTGAACAGAGATTTGAGGATTCTGTCTGGGTCTCTTCTAAAGAAAGAGGAGTGCAGCCTAGGAAGAGACTGGCTCTTTTTTTTCCTGTTTTGCTTATCTGAGGGCCTCTTCCTGAATAGGAATACTCCAGAAGCAGACAATGATTTTGAAGATTCTCTTGACAGAGCAAGAGCCTTGAGAACCAAATTACTAATGCACTCAATGATGACTCAATGCCCAAATGCTGTACAGACTGAACAATCTACTACAAGTTGGGCAGCCCCTAAACAATATACACATGTAAGGTGTGTATCCAAATTATGCATTTTGTGGCTGTAAGAAAACACCACAAACACAATGCTACAAAAATCTAAAGGAACAGATAACAGAGCTACCAGCAATGCCACTGAAACAATACCCTAAATTCTAGGTAACAAGAAATACCAACAATGGTAAAGCAGATAATACTATGAAATCACTAATAAAGTGAAATGATAACAAATGCCAAAGGAGCAAGAAAGATTTACAGTAAAAGATTTGCTTTTTTGTTAAGGGGAGGGAGGGAAAACTCTACAAATCTTAATTCACACTGATGGTAACACTATACCAATTATAAAAAAGAAAACAAAGCCAAAAGCTAAGAGAAACTTTACTGAGCCAAGTGTGAATATTCAACGAGCAGCAAACAAACTCTGGGGTAATGCTGGAGACAGAAGGGGATTATGGGTGAGGGTAAAAGCCTGAGTACAGATCCTAATGACTATTACAGTGGCCTAAGTCGGATCTGAGGTTGGATCTGAAACCCATTCATTGTGAAATAGACAAAAAAAGACAACATCAGATCCACGTTAAACTACCATAAAATAATGTTTAACAGCAATTTAAACTACATTTCTTTGTCAGAGAAAGAAAAATCTCCATAGTACATTCAAATAACTTAATTCATGGTAAAATCACAATCCAATGTTAAAAATACAGAGAGTATAGTCATAGATATTGTAAATAATGTATAAATGCTGAAAAACTCCAAATTCTGCAATACTTAAATGCAAAAAGATGAAAATAAAGCAGAGTAATGACAGTAAAAACAAGCACAATTAATTTGCAGTTCTGACTGCACAAGACAGCAGCAGCGTATGCACACTGCACTTTTGAGAAAAGTACAAAAGTTTCCTCCGAAACAGAAAAAAACAAGCATTTCTCAAAAAGAGGAGCCAAATAAACACTGCTACAAGCAAAACTTCCCACAGGAATCATTGTAAACACTGACAAATATAAAACAGTAAAGTATACACACACACACACACACACACACACACACACACACACACACACACACACACACACACACACACACACACACACAAATAGAAAGGGAATAATAAATGTAATAAAAATATGAAAAGAAAGGGGGGTAATGGGGCTTATCTGAGCTCTATGCCAGAACAAATCAGCACTGGATCATATGAAAAGTTACAAGACTTTCTTCTTTGGATGGCAGAAATAGAATGAATACTCACTTCTTGTGACAACTGAAGGCTTCCCTCTCAGGATATGCTCAGCTAATTAGCTGTCCCAGAAATAGAGAGGGAGGGAAGTTTGATCTTTTGAAAGCTGACCAGTACTTGGTTACCTTAGCATATATCCCAAAATGCCACTGAGGCAGTGGGAATTATCAGCAAAAGAGAGAGTCACATGGTGCAGCTAACACAGAAGAAGCCTGTATATCCATTATCACTGGAGAAGCAATGATCCTCCCCATATTCTGAAAGGCCATACCCACCTTGACTGGATGAGAGGAGCTCACCTCAGTGGCCGAATCCACTCTCCTTGAGGAGTGAAGTGATTGGCCCCAAGAAAGGCATCTCTGAAGTAGAGAAGGAGGAAGGTCATGTGGAGGGGATCAGTCCTGCTAGCTCAAAGACCAATGTCTCATAAACTGACAAAGGAGCCATGCAAGACAACTTCAAACATGCCAACTCAGTGCCAGGGACAAGACGGATAAAAATCCTTAGCCCTTTGCTTACAGTGCTCCTCTTCCTTTTCTCCCTATGTTTTTCACTGTTTCCCCTTTTCAGAAGCCTTTTTGAGCTGGTCAGCCACAGGATCAGGAAGTAGCAGCCCCCTGATGATTCATTTAGTTTTTGTTCAAAAGGGCACAAAGACTAAAGCCTTTGCAAATGGAACATTCCACAGAAAGATTTTCCCTCTACAAGCGCACAACACACTACTAATGAGTGTGTCGGGGCAAAAATTTTGTAGCCAAATGTTTGGCACTATCTAAAGATTTTTTTTTTGTCCTTGCCCATCTCTAGGAAGTAACACAGACACGCACGCACACACACACACATGCATGCAGACACTCCCGCTTATAGACACACACACACAGAAGCGCACATACAGACAGATACAGACAGACACACACAGACGCGCGCTCACAGACACACAGATACAGACAGATACACACACACACACACACACGTACTAATAGGAAGAAAGTCCTAAGACTTAATTCTAACTATCTAACTTTGAAAGCACAACATACATAACAGCTAGTATCTAACTATAAAAATTTGAAAATATAGCGCTCCTAAACAATTGTCTAACACTATCTAAAAATAACTATTAAATCATAAGATCACTTTTTTGACAAAAAAAAGAATGGTAAGAATAGAACAAGGTCCATGTGATGCTTTGAAGGCAAAAATGAAGGAGCTTAGAGGAGACGTTTCTTCAAGGATAGCAAAACTATTAATATTGACCAATTATCTGAAAAAGATGAAAACTTAGAGATAAGCATTGAAACAAAAATTCTGAGGATGAGCACTTAGCTTTGAAGAGCCAAAAATCCATGTCTGAACACTTTGGCACCAAACAAGACCTGAGGTAGCTTCAACTACTAGGATCATAGGTGTTTACTAGGCTAATGACCACAAGGGCAACTTTAAGCCTAGCTATGCATCTCAAATCTCTGACAAGTTCTAGTACTCTTGATAAGTGTAAGCAAGGGCTTGGGAGATGAAACATTTACAAGCACGGCCTGGGAGATGAACCATTTACAGGTTGCCTGTGTCATCAGAGACGTAGGTGCCAAGCCAGGGATGCATTTCCTGTTCCACATCCAACTGTCCAAGTTACATTTAAATTGGGTTAGGGTGGAACTCTGCTGCACATGGATGGGGAGCCAATTCCAGAGACAGGGTAGTCTCTGGGATACATACCTGTCTCTCCAGCAGGTCCTACTTATATCACAGGCAAGGTAAGTCTGGTGCTGTTTGCTTTGTAGATATGCAGGAGGTCCATCAGAGTGGAGTCTGAATGTCCTGTATGCCAGGCACAGATCTCCCCTCAACAGCCTGTAGGAGACAGAATACAGGGATAAGGCACTTAGTCCATCTGCATAGGACACTGTACTTGTATTCTTTTAGTGAGGAACATCTGTGGACATTCCATTTGTTGGATATGCCTGGTTAGGTACATACCAAAAGGGACATTGTACCCCATGATAGGTCTGATGAATGCCGAATACAGTGAAACAATGACTTCCTTGGACCTAGATGCCATACCTTTATTTATTAGTTGCCCAACAGAGAATGAATTATTCATTACTGTAGACACATGATGGTCAAATGTTAGATTACTGTCTATGTGTATCCCTAGCTACTGGGTCATTTCTAAGGGTTATGTTGTGAATATGAAAGTTACCAGGGGTGGATGACTTTCTGAAGTATACTATTATGCATTTCTCGGCATTTAGTTTTAATCTATGTCTCTGACACCAGTTGTTTGACTGCGTCGGCCCTTCCTGGAGAACATTTGTGTCAGTATGGAATTCAATAACAGCTCCTAATTTGCAATCATCTGCAAATTTACTTGGCAAGAGACCACAGACATTGGCCTCGACTTCAGAGAAGTAAATGTCAAAAGGGAGTGGTCCAAGGACCGATCCCTGAGGGACTCCACTTGTGACTGTCCTCTTTGTAGAGGTGGACTCCCCAATTCTAACTTACTGGTACTTGTCTGTGAGCCAGGGAAGACAAAATTTAAAGATGTTCAAGAATGGAGCAGTTTTTCAGGCTTGGCTTGCACAAGTGACTCAAAGATCTAACAGCTGGATCAGATGTACTATTTTGCTAGCTTTGAACATTAAGCTTCCTACACAATTTTCCTTGAAAGCAAAAAAAATAAAAAATATTCGAAAATTTATTTTCTTACTCATGAATTTTGTTGAAGTCATTAAATCAAAATGTAAAAAAAAAGCTGTAAGATGCACCTCTGACCATCAAAAACCCTATTACTTCTGGGGACTGCTTCACACAGCTTAATACTGTTACTTCCTCCCGATTTACTTCTATACAGTTTTGACCAGGCAAGGTATGTTAAAGGCACAGAGGAGATAAAAAGTATGGCAAAATGTGAAAAGGCAAAAGCATGTAATCTTTCTGGATTGTATACAGGACCTGGATGAGAGAAAAACAGGAAGAACACTGAAGGAGGGCTACAGGTCATGTGAAGTGATTCAGCAGTTGGTAGTACTGAGGAACAAAAAATGGGCATAAAATGGACAGAAAATAGCTTCTGCAGAAATTTTACTGGCCAGGAATTATATAAGATGTGAAGGGGTACTGTAAGATATGTCAGCAGTGCCAGAAGGTTGGTAAAACAGGAGGTAAAGGTAAAGCAGCTCAGATGCCTTCGACTATTAGCATCTGAATTTTTCTTCAATCTTTGGCTTCAGGCATTGGGCTCTGTGATATCTTCTTTTTTTACCTAGAATGGGATCGGATTTCAGATGTGTTTTGGTGTTATAGCATCTCCAGGAAAGCCTGTTTTGATGTCTTGGTGGGAAGATGGGAATACCCATATTGGCCTTTGCAGGCATTTCAGTTCACTGGAGAAATGTTTTAATATTGCCATTGTTGACAATTACCAGAGCTGCAGCAGATGTAGTGTGGATATTTTTGCATCAAGTAACATTTTATTACTGGTCATATTTCAGACTCTGCTTCCTGTTTGCAGTCTTTTATTGTTATTTAATCACTGCCTACATTTTGCTGTCAATGGCTGCTCCTGGAGTATTTACATTCTGTTTTAAAATTTTAGAAATAGCTAGGCGTTTACAACATTTAAGAACTTTATATCTGTGGTTGATAGATTTTTAGGCAATTAATTTGTGCAATGAAAAGAAAGGATACAATATAATCCACTGAAGAGAACAAAGAAGAACTGGATAAATGTGAGAAGTAATTGCAATACAGTTATGAAAACCTGAAAAAAATGTGCAAAAGTAGTTTTAGAACTAGCCAGCCATTATAACATTTAAGGACTTTATATCTGGTTGATAGCTTTAGGACAATTAATTTGTGGTTAATACTACTGCTATTAGGGCAGGTTAACAGAATACTGCCAAAGATGTACTTGCTGGGAGTTTTACCTCTATAGTATTATTTGTATTTATTTGCCTACCTATGGTTACTTGCTGTTTTAAGTAATCATTTCTCCAAGTGAATTTTTGTTTATATTTAGTTCATTATATATATCGCGGAAAGGACCTTGAGACTTCTTGTGCCACATCTTCCCGCTCTTCTGATTCCTGGAGAAGGAACGCTGAGGTTTGGGAAAGCATAGGCTAATGGCAGACAAGGTCTTCCAGTCTTGCTCGCACCTGGGTAATGTATCCTTGACCTTAGCACCGAACAGAGCTGATGGTTCGATAGGGGCATTTAAAAAGGAAGACTTGAAGGAGTCCACGAGGTCTCAAATGCGCATCCAGGTGTAGCGTCTCATGACTATGCCTGCACCCACAGCTCTAGCTGCTCCTTTGGTTGCATGTGACAGCAACCTCACAGATGAACAGGATACTGACTCTAGGTTGGGAAGCAACTTTACCTCGTGCTCCATCCGATACTTGACCCGCTAGGGTTCCCGAGAGTTTGGAGATAAGATCTCTCTGGAGCCACATAAAATGTGTCAGAAAGTTCAGAGACCTAACTGCAAAGGTCGCTGACACAAAAACTCGCTTCCCTAACCTGTCCACTGCCCGGGACTCTCTGTTGGGCAGGTGAACAGCAGGACATTTTTTCAGCAAGGTTCTTTTTCGTGGCTGCCACAACCACCATAACATCCACTGACAAATCTCTAGACTAATAGGGTTAATCTTCTGGAGGGGAGAGTACCTTGTCTGATCTCCTGGGGATGGCCTCAACGGAGTCCGGGTTCTTCCATGCCAGCTGCACGATGAGCTTAACCAACTCATTGGCAGGGGAGGTCACCCAAGAAGTAGAGGGCTGAGAGCGAAAGGCCTGCAGGAATACAGATTCCTCCAAGGAAGGATTGGAGGGCTTCCAGTCACCCCTCTGTTTCAAGATTTCCAAGATGTCTCCAAAGGAGACATCATCAGAGGGTGACCGTGGGGATCCTTCCCCATCATCATAGTCCATATCTTCCATGAGGGACTCCACTGGGGAGTCCATGTGTTTCCTCTTACACACCCGTTTCCGAGGGGGTTCTTCGGTGGGAGCATCCAAAGAGGACTCAGAAAGGAAAATACCCTGGGCAGGGGTTTCCTGGGCCTTGTGCTCTCAGAGTCCTGGGGGGTGGTCTTTGACAGCTACGGCTCAGACGGAACTGGGGGGATAACCAACATAGGAGGATTGCTAGAAAAAAGCACCCTCTCCATCACCCGGAAAGCAGGCCCGCCAGAAGAGAAGTGGGAGCCCGGAACCGAAGAAGACAAAATCAGAACTGGGGTCACACCCCGTTCCACATGGTCCACCCCCGGGGACAGAGCCTCAAGCAAACTTGGAGCGGTAGTCACCCTCAGATCCGAAGTCAGGACCGACAACACAGTCGGAACCAATACCGGAACTGGAGGCTCCGCCCCCCCCCACGCATGAGATTGAGGGAGGGTGGGTTCCGATGTAACAGACACCCAAAGGGGCCTCGGGGCCTCAGACACTGCCGTTGTCGGCGCCAAGGAAGGGGGTCCTCTAGAAAACATTGGATATATCAGCTTTGGAACCAAGGGATCCAAGGGAGGAGAGTATGTAGGGGTCGCTGAAGTAATAGACACAAAGCCTGGAGTGGGATAGGGCCTAGGCAAATTTGAAATTCCCCTGGTGGTCAGCAACTGGTCAAAAAGGCACACCACATCCAATTCTGACTGGCTCCTGGTGGATCTCACCGATGCCCCTAGGGGGAATCAGGCTGGTCCAAAAAGGGGCTGCAGGCTTGTCCGGCAAATGGGTCCACAGCCAACGAGTATTGGGTCTGTGGTGTATCACTGAACGGCACTGAATCCAATTTAGAAACCAGCAACAACGGTATGGTTGGAGCCAAGAACGGGCTCGGAGCCGAAGTCACAACAGGGGTGGATGTTAAAAACGGCTCAGAAGTTGTTGTTGGAACCAGCATCAGCGCAGAAATGGGTGACGTCGGTGCCAAGACAGAGACAGACAAACTGATCGGAACCGATGTAGTACATGGCGCCCTAGTCGTCAGTGCCGGGGTAAGTGCCGACGAGGTGACCTCGGTAAGCTTCGCTGGAGCCGTGCTCAGAACCAATGTAGTCAGAACTGAGGAGGCAGTACGGTGCTCTGAGGAAGACTTTTGGGCCTTGTGCTTATGACTTTTACCTCTGTCACCGGCCAGTGAAGAGGGGTCTGAGTGAGGACGTTTCTTGTCCACAGAAGGAGGGGATGAGACCTCCATCGCAGAAATAGCCTCCAAAAAAGGCGAAGCAAGCAGGCCCTTCAAAATCAATTCACTCCGACCTTCATTCAGAGTCCGCTGACTGACGTTAGCACAAATATCACACTGGGGTTTCGCCGACAAATGTGGAACCCCCAAACAGTACACACACTCTTCATGGAGGTTGCCATTCGGAAGTTTACCATTGCAAGAAGAGCAGTGTTTAAACCCCGTAGTTCCCTTCTTTTTAGACATAATAGAACACTCTCACACAAAAGGGAAAGAGTGAGGAAACTGGAGGAAATAAAGAAGTAAAGAGAGAGAGGAAATACCAACAATGGTAATAAGATACCACAAGGGTAGAAAGTTCAAAAAATACCAACAATGGTAAGAAAGAGATACCTGTGGGTAGAGCTGAGAAAGTAGAGAAAGTAAATGTATAAGATAAATCACTTAGCTGGAGAGCTCGGTGAAACACTGCTATATGGCTGCATGGCAAATGAGATCTGAGGTAACTGAGTAAAGTGCATTGTGGGTAGTAGCTTAGTTCGAGAGTTTTTGGTGTACGCAAGCTTGGTATAAGGCTGACTCAGTTCTGAGGGCTGGGAACCGAACCCATCAGTGATGAATAGGAAGAAGATTAACTTCAGATATACATTTATCTAAGTTTACCGTAATTTTCTTTATGTTTTATGGAAAGATTACTGCAAACATCACTCAGCTTGTCACAGTTTTCTGTTGAAATAATTCTACTTGTTTTAGTACAGTACCACTTCTCCACAACATGGACCTTAGTCTATATGAAGCGTTCAGATTTGCTGCACCCAAAACATTTCTGAAGTATGTTGGTGCTGCTAGTGGTGTACAAATAAAATGAGCTTTGCTTATGCTTTGCAACCACTTGCTATACTTTTTACAACAAAACAAAATTAAATGGCCCAAAAAGTAGCTGTGTAAGTGAACTTAGCATAACAACAGAAGTTCTAAGCACTACACTGGCATAGAGGGATAAAGCCCTGACTACGGGCCAGCTAACCTGGGTACAATTAGTGGTTTGGGCAAATGATTAAGTGGCAGGGAGAGGTGGGCATGCCCATCCTGGGTCAGAGGGCACTCACAATGATGCCCTCTAAGGGAAGGCAAGTTCCATATGGGGGAGCTGCGCTTGGGATGGTGACAGTTAATGAGGAGGGCAGGGAAAGAAGGGTGGGTAGGGCATATAAAAGACCCCCCCCCAGACAGAAGCAAAGATGGCTGAGACCCCATGTTGCCCTTAGGATCCACAATCAACCCAAGTAATTCTGGAGTAAGATTAGTAGAGTAGGAGACTAGCTGGTAGACTTGGTGTGAATGTGAGGCACTGGGGGTTGGGCCGGTAAAAATTATTTTCAAGGATGGACCATGCCCCCCTCCCAAAAAAAATAGTAGATGGACCAATAGATCAATGTTACAGTAGCCTTAGCTATATGGGTTGCATCTTTACCTAGGATATGATCACTGGCTAGCTTTCTAAGCTTTATGGCACCTTCTAAGCACCCAAACTGCCATTAGCTTGACCACAGACATAGAACAAGCAGTTTGAGTGCCAAAGTGCCAAAAGCTTCAGAGCTGTCTTGCCCACGAAGGGAGACTACAGCCTTGAAAGGAAAAATACTATGAAAGGAGTAACCAAATAAAAAGTGGCTATATGCATGATGGTATATGCATGCATAAAGGTAAACAGATAAAAAGATAGGAATAAAAAGTCATGTGCATTCAGAAGCCATGTAGCTGAAACACTGTATGTCCTTAAGGGATCTTTTGCATATATAAAATGTGTCCCCACTACAGGAGGTTTAAGGTATTACACAGTGAAGACTAAACTTGGCAGGCTTTTTCTTACAGTTTTTACTGAATGGTTTGTCTGTGTAACCTTTTCACCCTTTATAAATGTATAAATATAAATATGTATTTATATAAATATATATATATATATATATATATATATATATATATATATATATATATATATATATATAGATAGAGAGCTAAACAGATCCCTTTCAAAACGTCAAACTCTTACATTATCGAATCCCACTTCATCGAACCTTCATTATATCAAAATCCCACAGCAATGAAAACAAACCCCAGGAAAGGAACCACTTGACTACCATGGTGAACTATGCCCTTCCTCCACTGTAGTGTGATGCCGGAGTTGCTATATTTA
Source organism: Protopterus annectens (assembly GCF_019279795.1). NCBI lineage: Eukaryota > Metazoa > Chordata > Ceratodontiformes > Protopteridae > Protopterus > Protopterus annectens. The sequence goes on from NC_056735.1 coordinate 483,437,824, forward strand.
GTTGGGGGGGGGGGGTGCAGCCCCTCACATCAGGGGATGTGGGGTGCGAACTACTTCGAGTTTTTTTTTTTTTTCTGTATGTTGTTTTGTCTTGGTGGT